>NC_089754.1:23095677-23193177 GCF_040412425.1 Macrobrachium rosenbergii | reverse complement strand
GATCATACAACCAGCTAGTTAAATGTACCCTTTCTGTCCCTTTCTTTTCAAATGGAAGCTTACGGAACAGAAAAGTCTCGTTACCTAAACATCTGCCCTGGGAAGTCCTCCTATTTTTGGTGTCTCGTGAATGTCCCATGAAAGGAGACCCGTATTTTTATTCTACCAACGGATTCCTTTCCTGCCTTGTTCTCACTTATTTCTTCCCTAATAATAATAATAATAATAATAATAATAATAATAATAATAATAATAATAATAATGATGATGATACTATCAGCATCGGAAGCTGAACCTAAAGTGTTACTTTCCTTGTAATATTGCTAATCATTCATTAAATCCATATATATATATATATATATATATATATATATGTGTGTGTGTGTGTGTGTGTGTGTGTGTTCATTTATTTATCTACATTTCCTTCAATCGACATGTCGTTAACCAAAACAAGTTCGTTCGGGTTCATGTTTTTTCATGAGCACTTATCAAGGTCCTTGATGCATAAAAATGCTCATAACGTGATCGTCATTCTAACAGAGTTTTATAATGAGTACGTTGCATCCTCTTTACGGTGTGTGTTTTTCGGCTGTGAAAGGTTTAAGCCCTTAATGGTGTTGTTTGTTAATTGCTTCTCAGTCAGGTTTTCAATGATAACATCAGCTTGTAACCCTTCCTGCGTGCGATGCATTCGTAATGAAGATGGCTTTCACTATAGCGTATACACTTCCTAAAGTAATGATTTGCTTGAGGGTGGTACATACATACATACATACATACATACATACATACATACATACACATCTCATTCCCAAATTCAGTATTATAGTGCTATTTTTTTTCGGGAGCACAGCCGCATATTACAGAGCAACTTTTTTACATAAAAGAAAAAACAAAAGGTACTTGCTCTATTGGCTCTGCGATGAATGTTAAACATCGTTGCGGATTACCAACCTGCAAACAGAAGAAAAATAAGCGTCATTAATCAAAATACAAGCACTATTCTTCCTGGTCGTTCAAAAGCAAAATGATGAAAGGCATCCAGTAGCAAATTTCAACATAACGCTAGAATTGTTGCTAGCACGTAAGTAATGTGTAATGAATTCACAACATTTTCCTCTGCAGTCAGAATACAAAGAACGTTTGAAATCTTCATTCCCCCTTCGCCCTCCCGCCCCCCAAAAAAAAAAAAACTGAAGGAGAAGAAAATTAGGAACGAAATGTATTTTAAACATTGCTTCATCTCAGCCACTCCTAACCACCGGTCTCCTAGCTATAGCCGGAAAATGAACAAACCTTTATTATTACTTTAACAAAGCAATAATAAAGATTTAATCCGGATTAACAACTAATGTTCTCGCAGCAACTGCTTCAATGCCGTTGGTAAGCAACAAGACTAAGTAGCACGTCAATTATAGTTCAAGCTGGATGACTTCCTCCTCCATGGGCCATTCGTCCTTCTTAGGATGGAGCCCAGTGGGTCAGAGACCTGCTCATTCTGATTTCCTCTTACGACTTTTCTACTGAAGTCTGACTTGTTTGAAATTTTATGTTTACCTTTTCTTGTAGGGTATGCATACAAACAAAACCATATATACAGTCACAATACATATATGTAACATATATATAATATATAATATATATATATATATATATATATATATATATATATATATATATATATATATATATATATATATATATATATGTACGTATAGAGGCTTAAGTAAAAAAATAATGTATTACCGCTTTTATTTCAGAGATTCAAAAGGTCTTTTTCTACCCTCGTCGGCCACGCTGGTAACTACCGAAATAAAGAAAAAGCCTAAAATAACGATAATAGCCACTTTTTTGGCGTACGGGAGCAAGGCCAAGGCAGCACGTAAACGCAGGGTGGAAAAAACAAAAGGAAACTCGAAGAAGAGAAGTATCCAATTAACTTGGTCAGGAGTGGAGTTGGCAACAGGTGGCAACAGATGATCGCAGGTCATGGAGAGGGTTGAAGGTTCCAAGTAGGAAACAGGGAGAAGCTATGGAGAACGAGGGAGGAGCGCTGCCAATAGGGATGGGAGTTGGGATAGGTTGGTTAGGATAGGTAGGTAGAACGATCTGCAAGAGGAGAGGGTATCGGTGTGTGTGTGCTGTTCACCTTGGACCACCAACCCCAATGTTGACGGTAGGTTGCAGAAAAAAGAAAGGACGGGCGAAAAAAGATACAGATAAACAACAGCAATGTTGTGAGTTGCAGGTAATCTGCGAGAATTGCCCATTTGCCATTTACTTCATATATAACACATAAAACTAATTACTTTGTAATTTTTGTAAAATGTGTTGCCCCTAAAATGTGTTAGTTTCCACTTAGTAGTGGGGCTGAGAAGTAGCATTATTATCTCATTAAAATTGATCATAAATTGATCATTTGTATCTCTCTCTCTCTCTATATATATATATATATATATATATATATAAATATATATATATATATATATATATATATATATATATATATATATATATATATATATATATATATATATATTAAAAGTTAGTTAAAGTTCTCCTGGGCCTCTGTAGATATATATATACACACACACACACACACACATATACTGTATATATATATATATATATATATATATATATATATATATATATATATATATATATATATATATATATATATATATATATATATATATATATATATATATATATATATATATATAAATACACATGCACATACACACATATCTATATCTATCTATCTATCTATCTATCTATCTATCTATCTATCTATATATATATATATATATATATATATATATATATATATATATATATATATATATATATATATATATATACATCTATCTATCTATCTATCTATCTATCTATCTATATATATATACATATAAATACCGCAAAATATTATGAATAGGTCATCGGAAAAACTAGCGTTATTTGACAATGAAGAACTGAGCGTGCATAATAAATTTACGAGTAATGTATGAAACAAGCATCAAATACGTTGCCACGTTAACTGTGCACAAACTTTCTGAATAACATCTTAAAAAGAGTCTGCAGATGAGATTAGGGGCCCGAGTTGCAGCTGCAACAACCTCTTCCAAAGAGAGAGAACGGTAATTTCACGCAATGTGACCTTGGGCATCGACAAAGGAAGGAGAGGAGGAGGAGGGGAGGAGCTACGCGTGTCTGTGTGTGTGTGTGTGTGTGTGTGTGTGTGTGTGTGTGATTTGAGAGAGAGAGAGAGAGAGAGAGAGAGAGAGAGAGAGAGAGAGAGAGAGAGAGAGAGAGAGAGAGATGAGTAGGTGTGAGGGCGGGGGACTCCGGGTAGTCCAAAGATCTGTCTGTTTGTGGCCATGGATCTCGAGGAGTTCTGGCCTTGGATAAGGTTTATGATGACGTTAAACAGCAGCAACAACACCAGCAGAAGCAGCAGCAATAGTCGTAGTAGCAGCAGCAGTAATATTAGTAGTAGTAGCAGTAGCAGCAGAGGCATCAGTTGTTGTGGTAGTAATACTAGGAAAATGGCATCAATTATTTTGGTAGTGATTTGAACATAAAACTAGGTATTCTGTATTATTCTTACGAAAAATGAAGACAGAATTTAAAGAATGATTGCCCATGGAAGGCAATAGTTAAAATGAGCAATTTACTCTAAAAAAAACAAAGATGAAAGTTCGCTAATCTTTCATAGAAACATTCATACATTTTACCCTGCGAGTTATCAAAATGTCATTTTACTTGCACACACACACGGTCATTGCACTTGCGGTTTCAACACATATATATAAAAAAAATTTATCTACATCGCTCATTTAAAGGCAACCTGTGCACGGGTACGTATGCATAATTTACAAAAAAAAAACTACTGTCTTTAGTTGCATGCATCTTTCAGGATCTTTCCTTACATACAATAAAAACCATCATTATGTTAACCTCGAGCCCAGAGCAATTCTCTACCACAAAAGGTTTTATCCCCATTTAGAAACATACAAATGTAAGACTGACATCTTGACTTTCGGTTGTATTCTCTGATGTACAATGCACAATGCCTTGCAGTTATTTATTTTCATTAAATCATCCTCCTCTGCAAACCATCCCCCCCCCCCCTCTCTCTCTCTCTCTCTCTCTCTCTCTCTCTCTCTCTCTCTCTCTCTCTCCCTGACATAAGAGGACTGAGTCGAAGTTTGCAAGAAAAACACGACTTGGCGCCATGGATAAGAAGTGCTAAATGGATTTTCTTCTTCAGTAATTTGAGAGAGAAAATGCTGATGCATCATTATTCACGGCATACTTCATTTGTTGCCTTACATTCGCTTGCCTTTTGTAAAACGAAATCTAATGGAAAATGAAAGGCTATTGATTAACACGAGTACAATGTTGATTCATGCGAACTTCTGGTCAATGATGATACTGGTCAAAAGGAGATATTTCCAGATAAAGCAAAATTACACTTGATGACTAAATGAAAGAGAACCTTGGTTGGGTAATTATGTTTGAGAAGAGAGAAGAAATAGATTGTAGGAAAAGTTAAGCTAGATCCAGAGCACGGAGGGTGGTGTAAGTTTCGCAACACAGCTAGCAATATATGAAAAAAGAAACCAGAACGGGCCTCGAATAATTTGCCACTGTTAACAACTGCCTCTTATGTGGTTGCAAGACTGACTTTGTTCAACTCATTTCATTTTCAGGTCTTTTTCTACTTGCATCGAAGTCAGGCCTAACTGTACACTTATAAAATGAAATTAGTCATTATCATGAAATCATACTTCCCATGAGAAATTAACATAGCATTTGATTACAGATGGAAAGGCGTTCCTTCACTCGCAAATGAATATTGCACTGCTCTGTGCCCTGTGGTTAGTTCTAAAATTAAAGCAATATCATCTAACCAGAGAAAACAGAAAAGACGAGAGTACACTGATCCGCATGAATATTAGGCAGTGGAAACAATTTTCATTCTTTCACTTATATCTATCAACACCATCTTTGGGCTCAATCTTCTAATCAACGCCATCACTCTGTTGCTTTGACTCTTTATTCTGTTTTTGTCAGCGTGAGCGGCGGGTCTCGAGGAGACATTCCCAAGGCACCGGTTTCTCTCCTGAGAGAGAGAGAGAGAGAGAGAGAGAGAGAGAGAGAGAGAGAGAGAGAGAGAGAGAGATTTTAGTATCCCCCGGGCCTCGAACCCCGTTGGAGGGCTGAGTAGGGAGTGGGTGTAAAAAACCTTGGAGCATGTGAGAGGGGAGAAGCGATGGGAAAATGGAGGGTATGGGACCTAAAAAAGAACGATAATTGGGGCGTGGAGTGGATGAGATGAATAGTGTAGCACACGAAAGACTGAAGTTATTTGAATATGCTCTTCCCATGAACAAAAGAAAAAACTATAAAAACAGGGATTTCTTACAGAGGAAGACTTCTTGAAAACCTCGGTAAAGATTCGAGTAATCACATATCACATCGGCCTAAGTGTGACTGAATAAAAAAAAAAAAAAAAAGAGGGGTGATACGAATGGGAGGAATAAATGATCAGGGCTGTATTTATAGCAGCTGAGAGAGAGAGAGAGAGAGAGAGAGAGAGAGAGAGAGAGAGAGAGAGAGAGAGAGAGAGTCTTAAGATTTGTTTCATCCCTGGTTGGGTAAGGATTATCTCACCGAGGCCTTCCCGTTTTGATGATGCACATTTATACAGAACAGTGAAAATAAACACCCATGTCTGGTGTTCTCTCTCTCTCTCTCTCTCTCTCTCTCTCTCTCTCTCTCTCTCTCTCTCTTCTTCTTCTTCTTCTTCTTCTTCTTCTTCTTCTTCTTCTTCTTCTTCTTCTTCTTCTTCATTATTCTATCTTTGCTACAGCTGACCCACAACGGTCGACTAACAATTAGGTACAGAATTCACTGGTTAGGTTAACAGAGACACACTGGATTTTAGGGACCGCACCCCTTCGTCCCTCTTCGATCTACTCGAGAGTCGAACAATGGTCCCTTAGCTTGCGAGTTAAGCTCTTAATACTGTGCAGAGAGAGAGAGAGAGAGAGAGAGAGAGAGAGAGAGAGAGAGAGAGAGAGAGAGAGAGAGAGAGAGAGAGAGAGAGAGGTGGGGGGTGGAGTTTGCAACAAATCTAGGGAGAGACAGACAGGGTATGAAGTCAAATGCATTTGTATTGCGAAAACCCTAACAGGAGATTCATTATCCAGGGGGTATGGGAGAACAATGTGAGTCAGTAAGACTTGCTAGGAATTTTTGACCTAGAAAACGTTTTAATTCATTTTTCTTCTTGTAGGCAATTAACTGGGGCACATATCCATACATCACAAACGCACACACACACATATATGTGTATATACATACACACACACACATATATATATGTATATGTATACATATATATATATATATATATATATATATATATATATAAATTTTATTAATTTATATAAAATTTTATTAATTTTAACTTAAGCCCTCTAAAGTTTCTTCAAAAGAATAAGATCACTGCAGTCACTGCTTCATTCATCTGTAACTGATGATACTGGATGAACTTCATGTATACAAAACTTCCACGGCATAAGCTGTTTCACATATCTACATGGAATATTCATCCGCAGCGTGTCGAAACCTTTCACAAATCGAGCCATTCACCTCTATCCCTTCCTGAATAATAAGGCCTTTTTTCTTCATTACCTCTTTCACTCCATCTGCCCACCACTTTCTGGGTCTTATTCGTCTTCTCCTCCCTCCTGACTGTTCTCGATTATCCACTATTTTTGTCAACCTTTCGCCCTTGATTCAGTCTACATAACCGAACCTTCACAAGATACGCTGACCTTTTCTTTCACCCACGCTAACCTTTTAAACCATTTCTACGTATATCATTCTTTCAGTTCTCCTTACGCCACGTATTTGACTAAAAACTATTCATCTCAACAACTTAAACCTTTTTCTACGCTCATTCAACATCCATACTTCACTTCCATTGAGACTGCAAGTTTCTTCCTGATTTTATGCTCATTACCTGATATAGAATGGCCAGCAGAAACTTCAGCATTTTCAATTATACATTTATTTATTTCCATCACTACGTCTCGGGATACAAATCCCATCTTCAGGGCTAAAATCAAAGAAAAGGATATATCCATACATCAGAATCTGACTAAAATGGAGCACATTAGTAAATTATTCTTAAAAAAATAATAATAATCAGTACATGAATGAGCTTTAAATTTCAGACGAAAGCAAAATGGCAAATATTTACACAGGAAATTAACACCAAAGAACGAAGCTTCTAAGAATAACACATTAACACAAAAACCACAAGCGAACATCTGATAAATTACATCATTCCTAAAGACAGAAAAAACTATTTAACATTAATCCTAACAATTTTTGCTTGTTAGGATTAATGTTAAATAGTTTTTCTCTGTCTTTAAGAATAATGTAATTTCTTAGATGTTCACTTGTGGTTTTTGTGTTAGTGTTCCGGTTTTCCTTTTTTTTTTTTCTCTCTCTCTCTCTCCTGAAAATGTCATTACACTTAGTAGCTTTGTTATTTGATGTTAATTTCGTGTTTAATTATTTGCCATTTTGCTTTCATCTAAAATTTAAAGCTCATTGATGTACCGATTACTATTATAATTTTTTAAATAATTTACTAATGTTCTCCATTTTAGTCTGATTTCTGATGTATGGATATTTCCTTTTCTCTGTTTTTAGCCTTGAAGATGGGACTTGTATCCCGAAACGTAGGTGATGGAAATAAATAAATGTATAACTGAAAATGCTGAAGTTTCTGCTGGCCATACTGTTCCTAGTAGAGATTCGACTTTCTAGAAGCGACAATGCCATTCGATATACATATACATATATATATACTGTATATATGTATATGTATGAGTATATATATATATATATATATATATATATATATATATATATATATATATATATATATATATATATATACAGTATATACACACAGTGTCGGTCCGACATAAGCAATATTAATCATCAATTGTCCTTGAGTCTTCAGGTAATGAGGAAGTGAAGTGACTGTACAATGAATCACAACAAGAAAACAGCTTTCCAACGGCTATTCTTACATTGAAAAAAAAAATGATCCAAAAGATTTAAAGATTTAACGCTATTTTAAGATCGTGCGATTTCGTGAATGCTGTGATGCCTCAGATGCAAAGACCGGACTTTTATCTTCACGAACTACTCTGAGAAAACGATCGACTCATTTCGTGCAGCCAGAAGGGTCAAGAGTCTCGGTCCGGGTCTGTCCTGTCAAGGCGATTAACATTTTCTGAATTGTTGGTGGATTACGAGGCTCGATCCATGGCTGCGACGAGTTTCAGATTACTTCAAGCTATTTTAGTCGCATGGGATATAAGGCTCCCTTCAGTCGTTGCAAATATCAGATATTTACATTCAATCTTCTGTGACGTCTTCACTACCAAGTAAAATACTCACCCAAGTAAACCTTGGACGACAAAAATAAGTCTCTTTGGAGGCACGGATATTCTTAGAGTGAGTCAGTGAGTTCTACAAATATATACAATGAAAATTCTCGATATTTTTTAATATGGTGGCAGAAAAAATATGAAAATTACGATGGCCGTTATCCCTGGTAATGAATCATACCAGTACCATTATCATTATAATTAAATGAGAACATATCATTATCATTATTATTGTCATCAAAAGAGCACAAATTATTTGTATTATCAAATAAGAACATCGTGAATATATAAGAAAAACTGTAACCTACTTGCCGGGCAAACATATGCAATAAATTATATGACGAAGTTTTATGTATATATATATATATATATATATATATATATATATATATATATATATATATATATATATATATATATATATATATATGTGTATATATATATATATATATATGTATATATATATATATACATATGTGTATATATATATATATATGTATGTATATATATATACACACAAATATATATATATATATATATATATATATATATATATATATATATATATATATATATATATAACATACATACATACACGCGCAAAAGAGCTCGAGTGGTAAATGGAAACTGATAGTGATCATGATTCATTTACGTGAACAAGTATAAAATGACAGTCACGAGATGATGGCGGTTATTTGACGCCTTGAGATTAAAAGAAGTCCCGTGATTTATTATGATGATAGACAAGCATACTAGTCTGGTCTAAAACTTCGCTGCAGAAAATCACTGGGCTCTGTTAAAAAGGAAGCACATTATACACTGCGAATTACTATTATTATTAAAGTAATGAAATTTATAAACTTAATATTGTTAATGGTAAAAAATTTACAGAAAGAACGTCATTAAATTTATTCTTAGTCCGTCATCGAAGGACGTTATTTTAAACGGGATCCATGACACTGATCTTTTTGTAAGTCTGTCAATTATAGCATTACATTAAAGGCTCAGATGCTGCATATTTGGGATACAACACGTCATCTGTCTAAATGCACTTCTTGTGCCATGTATGCATACTATGTATTTTATATCCCGTTTTGCTTTCAGTGATAGAAGTTCATATATATATATATATACATACACATAAATACATACATACATATACACAAAAATAATGTATATATGTATATATATGTAATTATACATATATATACACAAACAAATAATGTGTACATATGTATGTATGTATGTATATATATATATATATATATATATATATATATATATATATATATATATATATATATATATATATATATATATACACACACACATATAATTATATTGTTAAACCAGCTCTCCTCTATGTAGGTCAAGTGTGGATGCTGAATGCAAATGAAAAAAGGTGGAAGATGTAGAGATGAACTGTTTACGTTCTAACTTTGGTCTACAGGGAACTAAAGTGTGCCGGGGCTTGACACGCTGCTGGTGTACCCTTCTGCATAGGTGCACGAAGCGGCAAGGGTAGTTGAAGTTTTCTGCTACGAGGGCTCATCCACGACTTAGTAAATCAAATCTGAGAATGCGGCAATGATTGATGTCTTTTCTTTTCTTAGGAGAAACGGCTTGGGATAATGTTGCTGACTCCATGACCTTATAGTCTCCGCCATACACATTTGTATGAGCTGAGTAAGAGTATAACAGCTGTCTATCGTTGATCTTTTAAAATGCTTTATGAATGATGCATTCACATATTTCCATTATCTTTCTAATTCGAATAATCATGCCTAACGTTTCATTATACTGACTAACCGGCTTATGTAGGCTGCTGTCACACCAGCTATGGTTACTGACGCAATTATATTTCATCTCAATTTCACTAGCTATAACGATGTTACAGACTAAATACACACACAAAACAAAGCCACTCCAACATCTTCTAAAAACATAAACATCTCACACGTCTCGAACTCTCGACCTACCCGCGCAACAACTTCTCGCTGCTGGGAGAAAGGGCGTTGGGTCTGGTATGATACATGTACCATACGGTACCAGGGTCTAAGCGATGTCAGGCAGGGCAGCCGATCGAGACTACGGTCTACTCCAAAGCCAAATCAAAAGTCCTTCAAAAGTAGGCATCGTGCTTACCCCATACAAAAATGGGAAAAAAGCACGTTAAAAGAAAGAAGAAGAAGGATGTAGTACCCTCTCACGCTAAAGACAAAGCGAGCTCGTTAGGTTGGCCATTGCCTTCAACTCATTGACAAATGCACCTGCTTAGCCACCTCGGGCAAGGTGGTGAATAATAGCTGCCTAGATAAAGAACATTATTAATGACTTACCACGAAAAGCTCCGTTCAGCGGTTAGTGGGTTACTTTACAAATCATTCTAGTCTGGTCATTTTGCTGAATTAAACAACAATATTTGTAGTACAGGGGGCAGCAAACACACTGAAGCGAATACCCAGCAACAGCTCCAAATGAACACAAGGGAAGGCGTGACACAGTAGTCAAGGCTGTGCACAAGACGGTTTGCAAAGAAAATAACTTACCACGTACAGACGAGTGCTGCAACCACAGACTGTACCAGGAAGTGCAAGAAAACAGAAAAAAAAAAAAAATAGGTGCTCTGGAACTATGGTATAAGGATTGACCATCCAAGCTATACAGGCTCAAAGTCGAACTAATCCTGTCAAAAAGTATGTCTGATAGATGGGGAATAAGAGGAAAACAGAAAAGTTCCAAGTTCTACAGATGGAAATGAGACTGGCAAGCTAAAGTGGAAGGAATGCCCATCATCTTGTGAGCGCAATAAGTAATCTCAAAGGACCTTAACATGATTCTGGAGAGGATGCACAAACTTCGAACCTGGTATGCTATCAGAAAAGGGTAATGCTGGCCACAGCAACGATAAGAAAACGGCAGTTGGGGGTCAAATGTTCAGGAAGCAGTTGCAGCCCGGATCCAGACTCAGAGAATTCAACCTCGCAAGGTTGTGTGTGAGATGATGATAATAATAATAATAATAATAATAATAATAATAATAATAATAATAATAATAATAATAATAATAATAGTTTATTATGACTACATGCGCAGAGTTTGATTTATAATAAATTTCTCTATTTTTCTGATAATGATTATAAGTACGGAAAAGTCAAGTAATAATTGTCATTTGTTAATTTCCTCGAAGGGAAGTTACAGATACTAGGAACGTTTTCATTTTCCTAATATATATATAGCGTAAAAACACAGGAAATGTGAAATATAGCGGTTAACGGTCATTGCAGTTCAACGAAACCCGGACCAAAATACGACCAGAAACTGCTGCGTAACCCAGCATATCTCCAACGTTTGCCGAGACCATGCTGTCTTGAACTGCAGCGAAACGTTCATAGCCATAGTTTACATTTCCTATGCTTTTATGCATAATAGTATATTTGTATAAGTAAACTGCAAACTCTCCCAGTGGTCTATAACCTCCGTTTGATGAAATGAATACTAGAAAATTATTACATGACCTTACCAACAAAGAAAGGAATATAATTAGAATAATAGAGAACCTTCGTTATGAATAATACTTCGCTGACTCAGTCATTATTCTCAACGAAACTTGTATTAAAAAATTTATTCCATAAATAACAACAATAAAAGGAAAAAATAAACAAATACTGATAGTATTCAGTTGAAGCAGAAATCAACGCAGACATCGGTATTCTTTTATTTCTTTATGTTAAACTTCTTATAATTGTCCTGACGTTTTTATGACAGCTTTTCATTCTGAAACACGTGATGGGTTAATCGAGGGGTGAATTAATATGGAAATCAAATCATGGATCAGATTACCTGGATGGTTTTTAAAGTAGGATCAGGTGTCTCTGTGATGGATGAAACTGGATTAGTGCCGGAGATATCATGTGGAGCCTTTGAAAAGAACAAATAGTGTTTTTTATGTTGGTCTGTCTGGTTCCGATAACCTCCCGAGTATAGGCCTATTTTTTTTCTCTCTCTCTCTCTTACACATTAACAGCACGAGAGGTTTTTCACTCAAAACCAGTTCTTCTGTTTGTTGTCTTTGCATGTTTGTGTTTCTCAGTATTTATATTTAAGATTTTTTTTTTTGTGACAGTTATACAAAAAATACCTGTAGTACACTCATGCCCTTCTCTTAATACTTTGATAGGTGATAAATAAATAACTCCGTTTGAACTGTTAATTACTTGTCATTATACAAAAGGGAATGATCAGTGTTATTCATACCTGTTCTACAGCAACTAGCGAATTTCCTCTTCCCTTTGTCCTAGGTTTTCAGTAATTCTTCGTTATTGCACTTTTTTAAGAGGAAAAAGAAAAAACCATTAGAGTATAAAAAGGAAGGCACCGTTTACTAAATAAAGTTATCAAACAAAAAAACATTACCAAACGGATAATGCAAAACTAGGAGGCAAAAAAAACAAGGTAAAAGGTAAAAACACGTCTGTTTTCGGCGTTAACAAAGTAATCAGTGTTTTTCTCAGGTACATCCAAGGACGCCACGGTATTTCATGCAGTCCCTCGTTCTCACCTGCTTTCATGACATCAGATCTACTTTGATTGCCTAAAACTGATTAGTACTCAAATTGGCACGTGGTATAATGATGCAGAGTATTTCTACCTGATTCCTAATCACGTGCTGTTTATTCGTATTACCCTGTCAGTCACAAGGACGGTTTGGTTACATTAGCTTCCCTGAATAACAATGAGAACAATATTTAGTAAAACAATAACAACTGGAACAATCGTTGAAATGACTGATTTGCACAGAACCTTTCTAAAACAATGTGAAAAAATGGGAAAATTTCAGTGTACTGAGTTGCCTCCATACTGAAAACAATGCACGCATGTAAAAAAAAATAAATAAAGATAAAAAATTTTAGTATAGGAATTTTTCTTGTTATTATCCCTGACTCTTGAATGTGATTTTACCCGCAAGTTACCTATTTCAAAACGTCTCATTAAGAAGGAATGAAACAAGTTCTCTGCTCTGACTTACTCCAGATCTTTAGATAATTATTTTTTCTCCTCTACGTATATCTTTTACCCACACAGCCCATTTCCAATTTCTCAAATCCTTCCCTAACGACATAGCGCCGACCATTCTAAAATTAACGCAAACTCCAGGTAGAAAAAAAAACTGTCGTTGACGGCTGCGGTAATTGTATAAGAACACGTTTTCTGGACTCTGAGAAGAGTTTACGTCACATAATATTATATATACTTTCCATCTCCTCAAGCAGATATTTGCTGTCTTTGGTCACCTGGTAATAACACAAGGCATGCGTCGTTGATGTTTCTGTACCCACGTCTAACAGTGCTATAACAAAAATAAAGTTTCTTTTCGTGAAGGATAAGAAAAAACAAAACTAATTTCCATTCGACTTGGCCTTCACTGATTAACAGTTTTCCAAAGCTGTTTGTAGTGCATGCAAACATACACACATGCGCACACATATATACATACATAAAACACATACACACATATATATATACACACACGTGTGTATAGTAAGTCCTCTAACTCACACCTGACAGATGTATACTGTTACCAGGAATTAAATGTCCTAGGTGGGAGGACCATGTTAGTGTTTCCTTAAATCTAAAAGTTATTTAAAACCAAATTTTTGTGTTTCTGAAAGTGTTGCCATTGCCTTGGAAGTTGCATAACGTAGAACCAGTGTCAAGTTCCTAATCTGGGGAACTGTTTTCCTGTGTAGGTGAACGGTTCCAATCTTTTATCATAATTACAGACATTTCATTTCTTGAGAGATATGACCATCTTTTGAATAATATACATGATCGCCAAAAGATATTGAAAGAGGGACAACTGTGTCATTTTCTAAAAATTCTAAAACGAAAAAAATTTACCTACATATAAGCAAATATAACTGCTTTATGACAATTGTCAAGCTACTTTCGAAATGGATAACTGTAACTCCTGAATAACGCATCTGCGTTTGATTAGAAATTATACACTTCTTTTTAGTCTTCAATAGAAGTCATAATTCTTATGTCACAACTCAGGATCTCTCTCTCTCTCTCTTTGCAGCCAAGTTTCTTTGTCAACCCTCCTTTAATGTTATTCCACCTAATATAACTTATTCACAATCTCTCTTAACTAGCGTGATGTTAGAGAGAGGAAAATACTTTGCATACTAATGGACGCTCTTCCTTGGAAGGACGACTACGATGCTAATGGAGCAGAAAAATCAGAGTCAGAGATTTAGTCCTACAATTTTAACGCCGTTCAGAAGTGAGATTATCTTGGAAAAATTTATACACACACAAAAAAAAAAAAAAAAAAATGGAAATTCTCTCACGACACTTACATTTGCTCGATTTACATGTAAAAAGCACTCTTCATTAAGCTCAGTGGTAGAAGACTACTCATGAACTTACAAATACTTGTATCATGTACTGAGATCAAATAAGCAATTTCCTCTTGCACACCATGACTCAGAAGAAGAAAAAAGAATAAAAAATCTCAGACGGAAAGTGGCTGGCATAGTGTTACGAAAAAGAAAGCAGAATCTGCTAAAGGACTGGAAGAGGAGGAGAAGAGTGTCCACGAAAGCAAAAGTTGGAGATTTTTTACGGCTATTTCACTCCCTCTAACTTGCAATTTCTCCTTCTACCTACCTTCCCTTCTCCCAAGACGTCTAATTTACAGGCTTTTATTTAATGCGTCGTCCTCCTGGGAGAAGGGAGGGGAGGTAGGAGAAATTGCTAGCTAGAAGGTGTTAAAATTTTTTTCAAGAAATGCAAGGCTGCGAGCACATGGTGAGGTCAAAGTTCATGTGTAAATGACCTCGACGGACTTCTGATCTGATGAGCCTTCTGTATACGTACATGAAGTGGCAGATGCAGCGGAAGTTTTCTGCACTAAGGGCCATCTTTCGTCAAGTGTTTATTTTACTTTAGGCTGTGGGTGGTATTTCATCTGAGGCCCATATCGGCTTCTTTCTTTACAAAGAATCGCTAGTCCGTTTTTAAAATGATAATTTATCGTCAAATGATTCTAATTTTTTTTTTTGCTTGTCACTTTCATGCATCCGTGGTGGGAAAGCATGCTTGTTTTGAATAAATGAAGCTCTACAGCTTTTACTAAGTCTGGACGGAAAACAATTAAAACGAAGGATATTTCTTCAAGCTCCTTAATTTCAACCATACATTGTATGTACATTAAAATGTACGCCTGTACATGAAGACGAAAAAGGGCATAATTTTATCTCCAGTCAGAAAGGAAAATATTGGTATTAGTAGACCTTTCAAAATTTTGGATTCTCTTCTTATGTCTTTATCTATATACATTATCATTCATAAAACACTAAAATTAAACACGTAACATTCATAATAAGCACACTGTCTTTGATATAAGTACAATGAAATTACAATCTTTTTAAAATTTTTCCGCCATTTCTGACGTCACAGATATTCAAGAAAACAGTTATGTAGGTTGTTCCTCTGCGATGTGAATTATAAAAACAGAATGAACTTCTTCATTTTCCTCTTAATTTTATATTCTTATCCTCAAAAACAGCTAGGAATCTTTTTGGTCACTTATCCATTACGAACAATTGCCTATTTAATACTAAGTTAAGGGCACGGAGAAATAGTGCAGTTTTCCATGACAACTGTAAATACACACATAACGAACTAAAAATGCTAACCTTAAACAGACTCCTAATGTATAAAACATGTTACCAAAACTCACGATTGCACGAACAAACCCACCAACAGGATCAAGGCACTGTAACGCACAAAGATATTATTCTAGTCCGTTTATAATTGCTCTGCTCGCGTAAAAAAGTAAATTACCAGACATGAATAAAAGATAACAGTAGTTATAATTCAGTTTAATTTGTGAAGATTGCGACATAATAAAAGAGAGAGAGAGAGAGAGAGAGAGAGAGAGAGAGAGAGAGAGTGTGTGTGTGTCTCATCTGGGACCTCCCTTCAATGCATAAAGTTGTCAGATACTTGAAAGTTTTCTTATACTCACTTCAGCTATGATCATCTACGCAGCATAAGGGCGAGGAGGAGTTTTGTTTCATGTACCGTGCTATGTTTAGTATCAGACGCTTTCAAGTGACAGCAGTAGAAATTATTCAGATGTTTTGTTGTTGTTGTTGTTGTTTTAAATTATTCAGATGTTGCTGTTGTTTTCCTTAACTTTTCAGCAAATGTTCCATAAGAAATTGGTTGGGTCAAAATGCTTTTACATAACTTCGTTGTAAGTAGGGCATAATAACGCGTACATACTGACCCCGACATACAGGCTCCCGCAAGTACACACAAACAAACAAACAAACACACACACACAGTGAAGATTACAGTATGCAAAGTTATATTTCACAAGGCAGCATGCTTTTCTCATTAAGGGGAATGACAAGAGAATCAGATAACAAAAAAAGAAAAGCGAGAAGAAAGGAGTGAGAAGAGAGAAACTTCTTCTTTTTCATCTTCTCCCTTGCGAGATGAAATTGAGATAGCGTGCTGTGACGTCAGGCAAGAAGATCTCTGGTAACAATGGTCATTTGGTCAGTTGAAATTTGTTAACAAAAGTTACTTGTACGAACACTACCTTTTCTCACGAAGTGGACTTGTATAGCTCTGCAACATCACAGGACACAAAACATTTTGCATTATCTTAACTACAGGAAATTATGCTCTTTGATTACTTACTGGCGCAGGCTTTACTGTGTACCGCACACATATTCTGTCTTTGCTGCACAGACGGGTTGAGTGTCACGAGACAAAAGGCAAACTAATTCTTTCTATTTTGCAGAATAGGGTGCTAAATTGCATGGCTGCCGATAGATGGGGTTAAAGAAAGTGGTTCTATTTGGGTTACAATCACATTCATTGTCACTATTACTGGGTTGGAAGCTATTTAAATAACTCTCCTCTCTCTCTCTCTCTCTCTCTCTCTCTCTCTCTCTCTCTCTGGACTCTAAATTCAACTGGTGCGTACGTGCATCAGACACTGCTCTCCAGTTGCATTTTCAAGTGAAAAATGATCGGTTGGCCATGACAGAGCACAAACTCAGGTAAAAAAATATTTTTTTCTTTTATGCTATTCCTGTGATGTTTTATTGTAACAAATGAAGATGAACGAAAACACAAACGTGAACATTTAAAGAAATTGTTGGAACATTTCATTCCGTTCCAGTGAAATTTAATTCACTTTGTGAGATTTAATGTCATAAGAAAAACGTAGAATGATACAAGACACCTTTAGCTACCGAAGATTCCTCGTACTGTGTTTGGTGACAGAAATTCAACGTGTGGGCTAAAGAAAGGCATGAATATATTTTCTAGCAAATGAGAGGCAAATCTGTTTAATGTAAGACAAATTCATCATAGTGAAATCCTGCCGAGCAACATCGCCTACCCCAAGGAATTCCAGATCGTAGTGCGCTAGGGGAAGACCCTACAATTTCTCCGAATCGTTTGTTTTCAACAACAGGCCTCCTTCCCACTCTCACCAGGCTGCAGTCATGATATTACCCTAGATGTACATATTTTTCCCAAGCTAATTTCGTCATATGGGTCCTTAAATTCAAAGAACCCCGTTAGATTACATTTATTCAAGGAAACTAATTATCTGTCAAAACTCGTCTTCTCCATTATTTACGCACGCACTTAATAGCAATTAAAATGTTATATAAGACGGGATAGAAACGCACTAGCTACATCAAAAAAGAAAGAAAGAAAAAAAAAAAACGGGCTCTACAGTTTGGCTTAGTGGTATGACAGGCTGGTCCACTGTGGGGGTTTCTGAGAAAGGGAGGAGGGCACCCACGATGACCTCCAAACTGGTCGAATCAAACCTTTTACAGAACTTGGATCCCCCAGCCATGGCGCCAACTAGGCAGCCTTTTACCCTTTTATATGGGATATGACACGCTGCTGTAGGAGAGCGCTAAAATTTGGAAGAAGGTGACACACAATAATTACGCCAAGGCTATATACAAAAACATTTCAGTATTTTGTAACATAGCACTATTGTAAGGATCTGGTGATATATGATACAATTTTTCAATTTATGGCATAAAACGTACCAGGAATAAGTAATCATGCGATTTTAATCTCTATCATTATTATAACACCAAAATAATCCATTCGACCACAGAACCTTAACAAATTTTGATTCACTTCCGAACTATGTTTCAGTGAAAGGTTTCAGTTTTCAGAGCCATAAAGTACAAGTAAAAGAAATGTATCATCTACCACTGTCTATTTTTCGGAAATCCTGATTTCTTTTAAATCTCAACAGAAAATGGTCCCGGGGCCAGAAACGTGACGCAAATGCATGAGTCATGTTTGCATCATGAGAACCATTGTACTTAATTCAATATGGGTTACATTAATTGAAGAGATTTCACATTCAGTTCACGTCATTTAATACTAAATTCAACTGCGCTAGAAAGAGAGAGGAGAATCTTTCGTTTATTTGTCTGTTTCAAGGACGAATGAAGACTAATTCTACTTCAAACAGTGATTGAATCAAAAGTGCATGAACAAATTATACTCGTTCGGAGAGCGAATTCCATCCGTCACAGCCCCATGGGATTTTTCCCAAATAGAAGAGAAAAAGACTATTTTTCCTTCTAGCGTGGGAAACAGAAAATCCTCACATACGTTTTTGGTCTAAGAAAGGAGATATCTTCGTCATTTAACCTTTGTTATCTATATCTTCAGAGCTCCGTAGTATAGAAAGGCTCAATACAATTATAAAACAGTTTCACGTTACAGAGATACCAACAAAAGATCCTTGATAAAGAGATTAAGACCGGACCCAGATATGGTGAACTTAATAAAAAGATGTCTCAAAACTTGATAAGAAAAAAGGGAAATATGAAATAAAAGAATGATAAAAAGGAGAGTAACTTGATATCGAGCAAATGGTCTGGAATGGCCAACACGATATATGAACTGGATCTATTCCTGTTATAGATACTTCATATAGCATGAATAATGAAATCAAAGCGAGGGAACTAGAAGACATTCGTCACTATTATTAAACGACACAATATCTTAAGTATCCTTACTTCCGTTAGGTACAGATACACAGAACGTTAATTATTTTCTTCACACACAAATGTATATATATACACACATATATATGTATTATATATATATTATTTATATACTGTATGTGCGTGTTATCGTTCGATTCTAGCAAATCTTCGGTTTTCAAATTACTTTAATGAACTACACACACACACACACACACACAGACACTTACATACACAGAACGTCTACATGTGTGTGTGTGTGTGTGTGTGTGTACAGATTATTCACAAGTGCAAGTGGTCAATCCCACCCTAATGGGAGAAAATTGCCGTCCATAGACTGTATATTTGAACTCTGAATTTATAATGCAGTCAAGTATCTGGTCAACAGACAGAAAACAGTATCGATCAGGAAACTTCTGGTAGCTGGGTGGAGTGAAGATGACTGCTGAAGGTGTGGCTTGACAAGGTCTTCATTTCGAGAACCAAGAAACTCGCCAATCAAGGTGCTCCTAGTAAATGCCGGCCCATCTATCTATATAGGATTGAACTAAGTCTGTAGTTGTTTACTTTCAAGCACTCAAAATGCACACACACACCTGCACTATATATATAAATATATATATATATATATATATATATATATATATATATATATATATATATATATATATATATATATATATATATATATATATATATATATATATATATATATATATATTTACATGCAAAAATAAATGTATATCAGTAAGCGTCTTCTTATAGATGGCTTTAAGGAAAAATACAGTACAATAGTCCCCGCAAACAGTCATCCTTTAACTGCTGATATGAGGATAAATTCCATGAACACGAAACTTCTCCAGCATTTGCAACTTAGTGTACCAAAATAAAAGGCTCATTATCTTCAGTACACTGACCATCCCTCCCTTACACACTGCTTAGCCCAGGTTTATCAAGGCCTTCCGCTCCAATGTTTATTTCGCTGCCTTTAGCCAGAACTTTATCCTACAAACTTCAACCCCTTTCACCTCTTAATTGAACTTATCACTATCTTTAAAAATATCAAGGGCCTAAGGAGACAAACACCATTATTGTTTGAAACCCACAATTTCACCAAACCGTCACTTTCTCTACATACTTTTATACAAGCTTTGCTTTCATTACAAGAATTTCTGTTCAGTTTAAACGAATTAAGTTTTACAACGCAAATTATTGATAGACTTTACATTACATTCCTATGATTTTACCTTAAGACTTCCTTAGGTCCGTGTATCTGCCTACAATTTTTTCAGTTTGCTCTAAAAACTCCTGAACAACTTTCCATATAAATTTCTTAATCTACGCAATTACTTGATCTTTGCAAGCTCTTCTTATCTAAACCTACACTGTTCTTTGCTATGACGCCTTCTTTCAAGTATCTTACTTTCTCAATCACCTTTCACTTTCCTGTTTATACAAAGAGACTATTATTCCTTTAAAACGCCACTCACCACGACACACCGTATGAATTCTTTTTTTTTTTATTTAGAACCTCAATCCTACGAGAATCTAACTTGAAATTTTATTACCGTATAGTTCATTTCCATTAATCAACCTCATAAACACCCCTCTCAGCAGTTACTTCCACGGACATTCTTACATTAACCAATCAACCACTGCATCATACAAATCTTCCCGTGTTAAATCTTATTTATTCACTCCACTAATCCACAATTACCTCTTAAGACAGCAACTCTCTTTTGCGTCTTGTAGTCTAAGATCCTCGTGCTTATTAACCTTTCTCTCACATTTACTTCGAAGAAATCAAAATACTTTTCTCTCCAAAGTATCTGCTCAGACTCATCTTTAAATTTTAGAGATATCCAACATTTTTTCACTTTGTTCTTGATTACAGTATTCCTATTTCTGTGTACCAGTACGTACATGCTCATATTCTATCCTGCAGCAGTATTTCACACAATGTTCTTTTTGTTTCTTACTCCCTCTTCTTTTATCATCTCATCAGTAACTGAGCGTCAGAGTCTTCAATCAGAGCAGCTTTTTCATGTACTTCCTCCATATATGCTATTTTAATTTTTTTTTTATTATTGAACTCAATTATCTTAGTTACAGTTATAACCATTTTCAACAGTCCTCTGCAACTAAAACTCCTATTCATTTTCACTTCTACATCATGGAAACAATGATCAGATATACCTACTGCAACTTGCACTTTCACAATTACAGATATATATACCGGGTGTTTCGAAATTAGAGCGTCCCCCCCTCTCCACAGAACAAATGGAAAGTTATGAAGTTTTCTGCTATAGCCTATCTCCAAGTACATTATTTTAAGTTTCTATTAGGCTATTTTTCATTTTACATTTCTTGTATTTTCAGACTGAGTGACGGAGTTAGATACAGCCATGCCTAACGATTCGGAGGAAATCAGATGGATTGACCGAATCTGGGCTATAACCTTCAGAAAGGCCAGGGATGCAGGCGCATCGTTCATTTCACGTTCCTGGATAACTAAATACATTAAAAGAGATGAATCCTTTGTTAAAAGAAACTGCAACAAAAATCCATACGACTGTCATCGCAAAAAGAGTGAGAATCTTGGAAGGCCTTAAGTCCTCTCTCAGGAGTCAAAAGACATCATTGCTGAGGCAGTGGGTTGACCAAGAAAGTCTTTATGTAAATTGGCGCTTGAACTAGAAACAAAAGGGGGAAAGAACAGACGTTATAGTGCTGTATATCGTGAGTTGAAAAAATCTGGTATCAAGCCACTTCATGTTATCAGCAAGCCCAACATCACTCAGCAACAGAGAGAAGACTGTGCATGGTTTTGTGGTTCATTTCTTAAAGATTGGGATGAAGCTGACTTTCTCCATGTTGCCGCATCAGATGAATTCTTCATTTACACATTTAGGAAGCCAAATCATAAAAATGACATCATTTGGGCTGCAAAGTTGTTGATATCAGCGATGATGTGTGCTATTGCCTAGTTGTGAAATTTCCTGAATGTTTGGGAATTTTTCTCTGTTTCACAGCCAAACAGTTAATGTGGATCATCAAAGAAAAAGGACAGTCATGGAATGTCGAATACTTCAGAGAAACTGTGCTTACTGGTGGAGTATTTCCTTTCCTCAAAGATCCTGAAAATGTTTTATCTGTTGAAGAAGTCACATTTTTGCATGATAAGGCACCATGTTTCAAGGCTCTTCAGACACAGGAGCTGCTTCAAAAGAGTGGTATCGATTTCTTCTCGTCAAATGAATTTCCAGGTAGCTCCCCTGACCTTAATGTGTGTGACAACATTGGTAGTATCTTAAAGGATCATGTTGAAGCGCACACAGTGAACTATGATGGTAAACCAAGTCTCGACGACCTGCGAAGAGAGGTGACCGAAGTGCTAGGGGAAATGGAGTTTGAGTCTCAGCTTTTTGCGATTTGCTGAAATCATACCCCTCAAGAATGCAGGCTGTGGTACAGGCTGATGGAAGCCAAACAAAATATTAAATACTCAGAGAGAAACTTAAATAAATACCTGTTCTGAATTACTTCTGTTTTTGTCCATATATTTTTAGTTAAGTAGAGGGGGGGCTCTAATTTCGAAACACCTGTATATATATATATATATATATATATATATATATATATATATATAAATCATCAACACACAATCACGTTACATCCCAGTGGGTAACGCCCTTGCTTTCCACCTGAGAGACCTGGTTCGATCCCGACGTGAGTCAGAAATTTATTTCTGTTCCACACGTGATTGTGTGTTGATGATTTCTATCTTATTCACTCAGAAGGATAATAATGAAATGTTGTCTATTGGGTCATTGCTGAGTCGGGAAGTTGGGGAAAACTTACTGGTATGCAAGCAGTTATTGCCCAGGTAATTCCTTGGGTGCAGTTGCTCTCAGGTTCCAACTTCTTTTAGACTTGTGGCCCATGGGTAACGCCCTTGCTTTCCACCTGAGAGACCTGGGTTCGATCCCGACGTGAGTCAGAAATTTATTTCTGTTCCACACGTGATTGTGTGTTGATGATTTCTATCTTATTCACTCAGAAGGGATAATTCGAATGAAATGTTGTCTATTGGGTCATTGCTGAGTCGGGAGTTGGGAAAACTCGCTGGTATGCAAGCAGTTAGCTTGCCCAGGTAATTCCTTGGGTGCAGTTGCTAGGTTCCAACTTTTTAGACTTGTATGGCCCAGTGGGTAACGCCCTTGCTTTCCACCTGAGAGACCTGGGTTCGATCCCGACGTGAGTCAGAAATTTATTTCTGTTCCACACGTGATTGTGTGTTGATGATTTCTATCTTATTCACTCCAGAAGGGATAATTCGAATGAAATGTTGTCTATTGGGTCATTGCTGAGTCAGGAAGTTGGGGAAAACTCGCTGGTATGCAAGCAGTTAGCTTGCCCAGGTAATTCCTTTGCAGTTGCTCTCAGGTTCCAACTTCTTTTAGACTTGTATGGCCCAGTGGGTAACGCCCTTGCTTTCCACCTGAGAGACCTGGGTTCGATCCTGACGTGAGTCAGAAATTTATATATATATATATATATATATATATATATATATATATATATATATATATATATATATATATATATATAAAAATCTTAGGCTTGCACAGTTTGGTGACGGTTATATAAAACGACTTGCTGTGAAACGGAAAGTCAACAGCTACTGAAAACACCATTCTAATGGGAAATTAACACACAAGCACACAATGTATATATATATATATATATACATATACATACATATATATATATATATATAATATATATATATATATATATATACACACATATATTTACAGTATATATATATATAATTATAATTGCAGGCTGAATTTGGTAGTGATGGTATCTTCTTTTTTTTAACCTCGGTGGCCGACCACTATTACAAGAAATATTTTTCATTAATAAATATTCTTATGGTTAAACGTAAACATTTTCCATACATGTATACTTGCTATATATATAAACATTAAGGTTAATATTATGTATATCATTCGAACACACACACATATAAGCTCTCTATCTTTCTCATACATGCATACATTTATATATTATGTATATAGTTATACATACATACATATATACATATATATATATATATATATATATATATATATATATATATATATATATATATATATATATATATATATATATATATATATATATGTGTGTATATATACATGGAGATATATATATATATATATATATATATATATATATATATATATATATATATATATATACATACATACAATTTCTAACTTAACAAACGTAAATTGTTTATTACGCTACCCTTTTTAACTTTATCTTAGTAGCTACTGTTTTCCTTATAACTCCTCAAACCACGTATGAATAACAGAAAGATTGGCCAGTCCCATAAACCCCGCGACTAACGAGCTATCAGGCAATGAGAGAGAGAGAGAGAGAGAGAGAGAGAGAGAGAGAGAGAGAGAGAGAGAGAGAGAGAGAGAGAGACGGTTGATCGATGTTGTCAACTCTTGAACGCAAGATGTAATTCCCTCAACAAATACATCCTTTTGCTGGATCGACGGAGGACTTGGCTGATGGGGAAAATTGCTTTAAATGAAACTGAGAGAAGCAGGCAAGAACGACATTGAAGCCGTCTCTCTTTCTCACGAGAAAATGATGACAATAGACGCTCTGGATGCTCACAACGTTCTCTCTCTCTCTCTCTCTGTCTTTACAGTCCTCAAACACTTAGGGAAGGGGGGAGGGAAGCAGATAGAGGGAGAGGGGGAGGGGGAGGGGGGAGCAGGCGTATGCCCGCATGATGCTTAAAGTGGCAAGAGAGGGGAAGACTCATGTCTCTGCCCTTGTTCACTATGATTGAGGGAAAATGGTCATCCTCCAGATGGAGGTACTGACTACCTACTCCTTCACCGTAAACCTACTTTCAGCCTAACTCCTACTACTGCTAGTATGTATGTATGTATGTATGTGTATATATATCATAGTGCATATCTGTATTTTTGAATATGGAGCAGTTTTCCCTAACAGGGTTTTAACTTATATATATATATATATATATATATATATATATATATATATATATATATATATATATATATATATATATATATATATATATATATATATATATATACATATACACACACACATTTTCAATACAAGTCTTTGTTCCTGACAAGGGTTTAACCCAATGTACAGTATATATATGTATAACTGGATACACCTGTATTTATTTCGATATTTAGCTGTTTTCCTTATCAGTGTTTTCATGGTTTTACAGTTGTTGCACCAACAGCAACAATTATAATGGAGACAATAGTAACAACATCTATTTTATTAGTGATATGCCAGTTACCTGACACTAGAGATAGGCGCTCAGAGGACTGACAACTTTTCGCCTCTTGCCTGCCTGCCTGTCTATCTGTCCGTGTGCCTGCTGTCGATTCGGAAGCAACAGGGCGTGTCCTTGTAATCTCGACCTTCTATCGGATTATTATCTTTTATTTATGGCTTCTGGTCGCCTACATCTACGGGAGCATCGTCACAGGAAAATAGCTATATTGAGGATTCTAGGAAATGGCCAGGTAGCGTCGGCTGTTCTGGTTCTTGGTTTGTTCTACACCCACACAGACTCTCGTAAAGTTGATAGGTATAAGCAATACACGCATGGTCTTCGAGTTCTTTACTTTAATGCTTTACGAGAAGACGATTTGGTTCTGTCGAGAAAATGACGAGGAGGAATGATTCCCCGAAGACATAAACTTAAAACTTTAAGGAAAATATTCATTTCTCATTTGTACGCAAAAACGACTTTGGGCAAATTTTCCGAATTTCACTGTAGCATCCATCGCGAGAGGTCTCGAGTGATTCTGTCACACACAAGTAACATTTCCGAAAATTTTTTTTAACTTCTCGTTTGCTTGTAGGTAGCAGAGTTAATCTATGACCTGTCTCTTTCATGTGAGTAGATGCTAATGATGTTGGCATCCCTTATAGAGGGGTCAACTGAGGTTTAAAATATACCATTTTACTAGTTAGTCTTTTCATTTTGATTAGGAATTCCAGTGGGACGACTGATTTCGGTAACTGAGACAGAAGATGATTTCTTATCATATCCATAAACCGAACGTTGTTATAGAATTACATGACAAAGGCACTACCCCATAAATATTCTGATGCCGAATCTGTCTACGGAGATATTGTATGTATATTATCTTTTCTTTGTGCTAGGAAGAAATACCTTCTGGTGGCAGTTTCCACGTATGGAAGTCACCACAGTTGAGGGTGGGTTCAACGTTCTCGAATTACATGTGGAATGAAACATTTTATCCGTAGAAAAAAGACCAGTAAAGTGAATAAATAACGTCTCCTAACATGAAGTTTTCAGTTCAGGAAATTCATGAAATGCGTAACGCCATAAAAAAAATCATTATATGGCATCTGGTGACTGTTGCTGTGGCAACTGAGATGTCCTGAATACTCAAGAGCCTTTGGCTCAACAAACAATAGCAGACGATATGAATAGAGGCAGCATCACTCGACCAAACGTCCTCTTTATCTCGGGGGATGGAATGGGAACGAGGAAGAGGCGCCGAGCAGACTCCAAACTGAAACTGATGGGATAATAGGCAAGTGACGTCACGGTGTCAAAGACTAATCATCCTTGCATGTTGTCCGACGATGGCCACTAACCCAGTATGGCGGAGACGCCACTTTCGCTTGCAAATTTAATCCTCCCATGAAAAATTGTACTTTAAAATCCCCAATCAAAAACGGCGACTGGAACCATTTGTCAAGATCACAGCGATCTCGTGATCGCCTTCATCATCCGGCCTTCGTACTGTTTTCGTTTCACGAACATGGCGATGGGGGTATCCGTCGGTATCACTTGATTAGCATCCATGAGTATTCGGCACGTATTCGCCCTTCAAGAAGAACAGGTCTAAAACGGCTTCTACAGACAAGTGCCAACAGATTTTCGTTAGAGTTAAGTTTGTCAGGATAAATGCTGAAGGATCGAAGAGCGAAAAATTTAAGCACAAACTGATGTCTTTCATTTAAATCGTTGGGCAAGCAGATGCCTAATTTTAGAAATGAAGGATCTGAGAGACATTAGGCCTGACAAACACACACACACACACACACACTCACATGACACATATATAATGTTTTTTCTCTGGGCAGTATTGCAATAGCACTACAGGATGCGCGGCTGTAGCCCCAACGGCCCTGTCTATCTGGTGATTTTCTCCTCACGCAGGACAGCCAAAAAGCTATTATTTTTTCATTTTCAAGAATTGCCATTGGCATCAGGAGAAGAGGATGGAATGGGATATTCTCGCACAAATGGGTCCACAGTCTTTCACTGGATACTTTTCTGCCTAGGGACACATTATATTTGTGTCCTGAGGTACTGGCATTTTCTAAGTACCTAGGTTGCATCGGTGCTAAAACCACGGGAGCAGTCAGTTCTAATTAACTGACCTGACACGTGAATATGGCAGTGACCATCTAGTCTTACTTTCTTTTCCTCTGGAGTCACCACTTGTTGCTATTTGTTTTTACCATGAGCTTTTTCCTTTTTCAGAGGCTGGGTTAAGTTAAGTATACCTTAGTTTTACCAGACCACTGAGCTGATTAACAGCTCTCCTAGGGCTGGCCCGAAGGATTAGACTTATTTTACGTGGCTAAGAACCAATTGGTTACTTAGCAACGGGACCTACAGCTTATTGTGGAATCCGAACCACATTATAGCGAGAAATGAATTTCTATCACCAGAAATAAATTCCTCTAACTCTTCATCAGCCGGCCGCGGGAATTGAACTCCGGCCCATCGAATGACAGTCTGAAGCTCAACCGGTTCGGCCAACAAAGGGCTTTCAGAGGGTGGGACTCCTGAAATGTAACGCCTTCCGGTTTTCAGCAATTCACAAGAAACGAAGTTGCTAAGCAGATGCCTTTTCTTAGTCCAGCTAACACTGGTACCCATTCACAGCTGGGTTCAGCAGTGGGCGACAGTCCGGGGTCGAACTACTAACCATGTGATTGAGAGTCCAGCAACTCTACTCCTAGGGCTTCGGCACCCACGCACATGGTATAAACACACACACATCTATATGTATATATATATATATCTATTATATATATATATATATATATATATATATATATATATATATATATATATATATACATGATATTACTGGTAAGTTTTTAAACACGATATATCATTCAGTTGTATTTCACATACACACACACACACACACACACACACACACACACATATATATATATATATATATATATATATATATATATATATATATATATAGAGAGAGAGAGAGAGAGAGAGAGAGAGAGAGAGAGAGAGAGAGAGTCTGATCACCTATTCACTAAATGTAGAGTTGGCCCCTTTCCTATTCAAGAACCTGAGAAGGGATCTTTATACATCGCCTTTCGCTTCTTCTTAATATTCTTACTGGTATTTATAGTCCAATACCCAGGAAGAAAAATAATGGGTCGTTGAAGCCTTTTTTTCATTAGGACCACATGGTCGCTGCGTTGTAACAATTGAAAAAATGTCTTTCTTTTAAGCAGTCCTTCATATTAGAAAGATACTAAAATGCAAATTTTTCACACACCAGTGAATTGGATGTACTAAAACATGTAAGAAATAATCGTTATGAAACAATGTTGACGACAGATCAACTGATTTGAATCAGAAGTGCACACATTATCTACAATACGCAGACATGGAGGGAAGGGCAAATAAAAAAGCACAAATATATTAACTAGGTGTAAAAATATATGGTAAACTTCTATTATATACTTATATTCTGAAATAAAAATGCACAGATATATTATCTATGTGTAAAAGTATACTATAAACTTAAATTATATATCTATATTCTGGTATCCGTGTATAAAACACAACAAATCAGCAATTCGAACGTTATCAAATTTGACGCAACACGCGAGTCGAAGGCCAGGTAATTTCTCCCGCAGTTGAGGGACATTTTGCGTAATGTTTATTGCAAGAGGGAAGTCGATTTCTGTCTTCAGAAAAACCGATGTCGTGGGTGTGGCTAACAGCCTTCGCAATCTTGGGCCAGGCAGCCTTTAAATTCTACTTGATGGGTATTTTGCATGTAAACATAGAGTTTAATTATCTTTCATTTATAAAACTGACGCTCTTTACTGTTTTTATCACTTTTCTTCATAATGATTGCTGATTTCTTTAGCATTACAAAATTTTAACCATGAAATTAAGGCGGTGCTCTTGCAAGAAGAAAATTGAGATAAAAAAACGAAATGAAGTAATACTATTGCACCGGACAGACTGCAGTGTAAAATGATAAAAATGTTCTCGTTGAGAAAAATGACCTCACTGCAAAAAGTGATTGATGTAGTTCACCGATATGAACGCTCACCCCACCGAGGAGAAGGGTCATATTTTGACAATCCATAGTGCCTTTGTTGACGCAAAGCAAGCTTGAATGGTGAATGTCCGTTAAAAATCAATATACAGGAGATAGAAGGAATTAAAAGTCCATGAGAGAACTACTGATTAGCAAAAATGCGATGCAGAAACCTAAGGCATCAGACGAGAACCTAGATATTTATTCTAAGGTTGGCATGATTTTTCTACGGCAAAATGTTATCCATCAGGCAAAGTAACAGGCAACTGACTGGTATATGACGCTGATATGGAATTCGGTGGTGGAAAGCTAAGGACACCGATGAAGCTATTATATATATAAAAAAATACTATTTAAAGAATTTTCGACTAAGTTGTCCTGGAAATTAGCCAGTTAGAAATAAATTTTTTTTTTAGGTATTGTGAAAGCAAACGCTACCAAGGAACATCGCGTCAGGAAAAAGACCTGGAGGATGTTGAGAGGTACAAATACTTAGTTTCAAGTGTTCCCATAGAATAGCAGAAGTGGAGTAACTTCAACTAACGACAGAAACAAGAGCTAAAGTCAGTTTTTTGAAATCCACCACTCTTTTATCAATTACATATGGCTGTCAAACACGGCGACTTATGAAGGAATTTGAACAGAAAATGGTTATGAAAGAATTTGGATGGAAAATGACAATGAAGTTCTGAAGGAGATACGTGAAAGATTTCATTTGAAACTGTGAATGGCAACGGGTTGAAAGAAATGACGACAGCCTTCGGCGAAATTAAAACCAAGGCACAATGACTGGGTGGGTAGGACTAGGGCTCAGGAATCCACGGATGAAACGGTTTGGCAACATCAGGAACGACCTAGAGGAGCTGGAGGTTCCTGGTCCTAAGGAATGGAAGGACATTTTATTGGTCTGTGGTCGATGGAAGTTTCTCGTAAAGTTACAAGACCACTGAATCTGGCAGATATATATATATATATATATATATATATATATATATATATATATATATATATATATATATATATATATATATACATATAATGTTATATATTTAGATAATCTAAATCATATACATTGTGTGTGTACGTAAATAAATATATGCGTCTACATGTAACACACGAAAAAGGAAACACTGGTTATAAATCCCGGCAAAACCGGTCAAGACTGATACCCAATGTTTCATATTTCCTGAGGTGCACTCACATATACATATATACATATACATATACGTCTACACACACACATATATATGTGTGTGTATAGTACATATACAGTATATGTGAGTGTGTGTGTGTGTCTGAGAGGGCATATTGTAGCATGGCTACCATCATGGAAACGAACGAAAACTGGCAGAAGGAGGGCAATTTTCAGAAGGCCATAACATCCATCAGCCTTGGTCGATAAGCAAGTCAGAGCGTTAGTATCAGAAATGATAATCACTAAAGATGTACGGAGATTAGAAGTCGACAAACTATTGCCACAATGAAATGAAGCCAGCATTTTGCAAAGAAGTGGATGGCGCTGGCTTTTTAAACCGTATATGGGTAAACCTATATCCCGCTTACAAAATCTTAACCATAAAGCTAAGCAATTTGGTGAACGTTGTTTAGTAATTTTCCATGTTATGAATACACGGCGACTGGGGAAAATAGCACAGCTGGCAGTTGTGAAACGGATGTAAGCAGGATGCCACTGCATACTTGTGCTGATAGTAGCAAAACTATAGTAGCAAGAAACATCACCAAATACAAAGAAGAATCCGCAGTAGAAGACTTCCAACTGTTTATTTCTCATTTGTCAACACATCAGGTAAGACAATGAAGAAAATTATTTCTTTACGCGAAATAATGCCATGAAAATAAAAGTGAGAATAAGGAAAATGCTCATTTGCTATTTAGACATTGTAGGAAAAATGAGTGTGCAAAAGCTTTCTGTAAACGCATTCTTAACAAAAGAAAACTAAAGATTCAGAATCGAAGAAATAAAATTCCAGCTTACAAATAATGCTTTTAACAGCATATCGCTCATAAGTAAAAAAGTACTCGAGTGATTTGTAGCCTATTAAACATTTTTATGTGTACGAACATAATTTAGAAACAGAGGGGTCGTTTGGTTCTTCCAAAACAGTGGCAAGGTTGGTGCGCAAGAGTCCCTCCAACTCTAACAATAGCAGTTTGGAAAGGGAATGGTTAGTGGAAGGAGAGCCGGTGGGGTGGGGGGGGGGGGCATACTGCTTCGTAGTGACAGTGAGAGAGAAGTAAAGCCATTTTTTCCTTGTAGGTACAGCCCGCCACGTTCAGTAAAGCTCATGATGTTTTATTGCTGTAGATTTACATTACTGCTGTTACCCACTTCAATATCTATTCCTTAGATACCTTCGGCCTAAAGAGTGACCGTGTAACCGTACTCCACACACCTGAAATGTACCGTAGGCTGGACTATGGGCTTCCACAGCCTTGTGTGCATGTCTTTTTTTTTTTCTCTCTCTCTCTCTTTCTTGTAAGATTAAGTCAGCTATATGCTGGCAAGGGCTCTTGGTCCTAGAGCGGCCAGTTACTAGAGGTAAGATCAAAATACACCTTCATTTCTTAGTCCTTTTCCAGTTTTTTTTTTTTTTTTAGATCAGTGAGACAGGTTAGTTAGTGAGAAAAATTTACAAGGTGGGTTATCAGAAAATGATTTCATCTCTAGAATCTTTTACTTGTTTCTTGTTTTTCTACAATCATATTTTAATCTAATCGTTATCGGTCTGCCTTAAGATCCTATGGCAGCCATGGAAGCCTTCCCTGTCCAGTATGATGTACCGGCCTCATGCTGACCAGCTCTTTCTGACTTTTTTTTTTTTACCTAATTGGTTTTCTTAATATTTTATTTATTGTAAGTTGTTTGTATGTCTTTGTTAAATTACGTGCGCTTTTTTATGTAGAGTTTTTTAACAGTCTTATGGAATGGTTTTAGTATTTTCACATTATTAGTTCTCACGTATGATATTAAATTGAACCCGAGCTCTACATCGCTTCACATAAAATACAATGTAAAGTCCTTTACGTTAATATTTGAGGGCGTGGAACATTTTTCTATCAAAGACTTTTTTCTGTAAGTCAGTCTTTGACAGAGTTCCTCAGTCCAGTGTTCAATGAGCCCACGTCTATCTGCTACCTAGCAAGGAACATGAATAGGTTATGGCTGTTGACTGTGGAATAGGGCTTCCTATACACCGTAAAAATAATTTTGGTTCTGAATGCCATAAAATGTCACGTTACAAAATGAAATTTTTTTAGTATTTGAGTCCCAAAAGCACTGACTACATTTAACAATACCACTGCAGTTGGAATTTAATATTGCCGAGTTTTTTGGGATAGCCGAGAACTGTGATATAACATCTCATAACAAATCTTTATATTCCAAATGTTACAGCTGGAAAAATGTTTTAAATCTTATTGCTCCAAAACAAATCACAGAAAGTGATTACTATACGTGGCTATAAAGAAGTCTGAAATTAATACTAAATACCATTCTATCTAGCAACTAAAAGACTATCTCAGATTTTAGATGATTCTATTCCAAGAATACAATTGGAATTCAGAATGATGTTCAATCTTTGCCTGATTTTTGCTTACTTGGGCACACCACGCTTGACTAACAGGCCAAAGTAAACACGTGGAAATGAGAATAATTCCACTTAAGCCGCAAGAACTTATTTGAAAGCTTAAAGAATGGTTACAGGAATTAAAAGAATACCAATGATAGAACATTTTAGGAAGATCCAAGGCCAAAGCAGAGCAACTTCATAGGGTCAGTGTGGCCAATCAGTCTTTGGTTGAAGTCACTCTTCCTGATATCTGTAACCATGAGTCACTTCTCACTAAATCTGTTTTTTTTTTTATCCTAGATTATCAAGACTTTTGGAACAGAGAAGATCCATGTGAGGTTTTCCTAATATTGTACCGCATAAACAGAAATTATGAGTTTGGAACATGAGGCTGTTCCAAATGGCTTTACATATGCTGAACGCAACTCTTACAATCTTCCTCCTGTTAGATATTTCTAAGGTTGCTAAAAAATTTATCTTCAGGTACTTATATAAGTTACTTGAATCTTCATACTTGATTTCTGACAATTAGTATGGTTAGAAGAAATAAATAGTTGTTTGTTTTGCTCTTCTACATCTTAAGAATTGCATCAAAGGTAGACGTAGACTTGATATCAAAGGGGCGTCCAAATTCATTTAAACAGTTTTCAGTGGGCCTTTAATTTGGTTAACCATAAACTTAGTAACTCAGGCGTTGGAAGTGCTGTTCTTAACCTGATTCTTAAGTGACCTCCAGTAAAGAGTTGCTGATGATCGTTTTTTGTGTCCCTAGGCATATTTTGTCTAATGTTCCATGGTAATGTTTGTGCATTTGTTATTACAAGTAGTTACTATTGACATGATTATCAGGCAGCACAGAAAGCAATTGATAAAATTTAAGTAGTTAATTACTCCAGCCAAACGGGAAATGAAATTAAGTCATAGCACGAATTTCATTTCCGTCAACCTATAAGAATTGTGAAACCTAGGTTGAGTGTGCAAGAAGGGTAAGCTTACTATAGGTATGTCCATGCAACTTGCGGTATTCGATGACATTCCATACTCCTTTTGAAACTGATATGAAGGGTCACTCAGAGGGTGAGAAGGGTAGTTACACTTTATCCTTCAGACTTTACACTAACCTATCTTAGTCGCGTGAGTCAGTGATATATGCTTTGGTGGCAAATTCAACACACGGCATTTTATGAACTTCAGCTTCTCTTACTGCTGTTGGCCTCAGTTTATTGAGTAAAGATTGTACGACCCAATTTGTCATCTCCATGAAACTCTGCAACACTAATGTGGAGATTACAAGTGCATAGCATTTTGTGCTCTAGTAATCATATATTCGACAATACTGTAGTGCATTTAATATGCCGCTTTTTAGTTTTGGCATTTATGTTAAGAATGGTTTAATTCTTTTCGGCACTCATTTATTAATGGTGTGATTTATTTATGTGGAACTTTAATTCACCTTTCATTGTTGCTAATAAACACTCACTAAATTACCTGATCTTGGAGATTTTATGCAAATGTCCATCTATATTCACTGCTCAAGATTTGTTTGCAGATCTATAAGAAGTTTACACTTCTAGAAGCATTCATTGATATGCTACTGACGCATCTATCAGTGTTTAGTGTTTCATTGCTTTAGTAACTTGTATTTCATGGTCAGTTCAGTACTGTTTTGCATTTATTTAAATAAACTCTCAATGTGCATGTGAATGTATAAGAACAGCTCATGTTAAATGCATGTACACGTAGCTACCGTTGCATTATTCCATTTACTTTGTGATTTAAGTTAGTTGTTTGCAGTCTGAAATAGTACTAACCACATTCTCGTAAGAATTAAAAGGTGTTCTTTTTCTAAGTGTTTTAGCATGGAGGCCAGTCTGAAAAAGACTTTACACTGAAAGAAATAGAAATAATGAATTGTTTTATTTGAACTATCAGCACGTAAGATAAACTTAACTCTATCTAAACAATTCCTGTTTTGTCTAAGGATTGCATTTAGTAATGAACAATCATGCATTGACTACTCAATGGTGATATGAATACTACTGGTTTCAAGTTCAACCTCATACTCATCATTCTATTAAAATTAGGTTAAATAACTAAATTTTTTTAGAAGGTTACTGCTACATCCGAAATGCAAGTTCTGCTTGCTGATGCATCCACTAACAGTTTCTTGCTCCGCTGAAACTGTAAGAGAATCTAGAATCCAGTGTGACTTGTGTTTGATTTCTAGGCACGTGTCCTTCCATATATGTGTGTGTGTATGTGTGTGTGTGTGTGTGTGTACATACAACGGAAGAAAAACCGACACAATAATATGCACACCAACAACACATTCATATGCACATGTAGCTGTAATTATAAGCTTATATATAGATATCCTTACACACACAAATATACTGTATATATATATATATATATATATATATATATATATATATATATATATATATATATATATATATATATATAATATATATATATACATATATACACATAATTATGCAGATATGCCCACACAGACGCCACACATGAACAGACACATACATAAAACAAAGAGTCACAGGCCAATCACCCCGTTCTTGGTATTTTGCTTCAAACTCTTCACAGATAAATGGTACAGACAGTGCACGTGCAGTGGACGGACTGAACGAGTTCGTTGTAAATGGTTGCGCCAATAAGGATGTAAAATAATTGGTAACAGAACCCGCGTAGTAAATCTTAATGACATAATTATAGGTGCTCCCAGGACAGATGAAATCTGATAAAGTACGGGGAGAGAAAAATAGGAATAGGCAGACTGACAGAGAGAGAGAGAGAGAGAGAGAGAGAGAGAGAGAGAGAGAGAGAGAGAGAGAGAGAGAGAGTTGGTTGTGGGAATACATAGAATTATTGAAATATGAAGAAAATGTGCAGTATCACACCAACGTATGTATGTATGTTATATATATATATATATATATATATATATATATATATATATATATATATATATATATACATATACATATATATACTATATATAAATACATATATATTTATATTATATATATATATATGTAAATACATATATATACATTTATATATATTATATATATATATATATATATATATATATATATATATATATATATATATATATATATATATATATATACATATATACACATATACACATCTATATTACCATTACCCTTTTTCTCCTTTAGCGGAGGTGGCACGAAAAAGATTTAGCCTTTTGGTTCTAAGAAGACCTTAGGATGAAGTTGCTAGCCTCATGTCCTTACACCGACCTTCAGCTGGCTCTGGTACCCAGCGTAACTTTAAAGGTGAAACGAAATTTCATATTCTGCCTTGGGTAGAATTTGCTAGAGTAGAATATGTGACAATTGGGTGGTTTCAATAAAGTTTATACAAATTTTGATGAGTTTAGATAACGCGTGTTGCTGTAACAATCCACACAAACTTTTGCTTAGAAGTCTGACATAATATATTTAGTTAGGTTCAAGTTACCCCAATCATAAGTTCTGGTTTTCATTTCCAGTTTTCATGAAAAACCGTTAGACTTTTTGTATGAAGAACCTCTGTTGCTAGTGAAAATACTCTTTCTGGACTCATTTAGATCTTGCATGACAGTGTTGCACCTACAAAGTTGTTTTTAAGTGAGTTGCCTGTGTCGGTTTTGTTGCAAGGAGTGAGTTAAGTTACACATGATGCCCCTTTCATTTGATTTATCTGGATTGATGTGACCATTGAGCCTGTTGTTGCAGCTGTGCAGCTTCCTGTCTGTTGACTAATGACTTAACTGGTAACAAAGTTAGAGCAGACCCAGTCATTTTCAAACAACGAACTTCAGCATGAAAGTAAACAGATTCCTTCATTTCTATTTGTTATGGAAGTGCGTGGTACATTTTTTAGTCATGTGCTTCTGTTTCTCTTGATAAAGAGAAACTTATTCTAATGAACAGAGTCATCTAGCCTGTTTGACTTGAAGTTGGCAAAATATGGGTTTGGGAGTGGTGTGCTCACTAGGCAAAAACAATTAATGAGCATTGTACAGCACTGATATTAGAGTATTGATAAAAACAGATCTGACAATGAAGGAAGCTTCCCAATTTCTGTTCTGCAAAAATCTTTGTACACAAAGAGAGTCAAGGTGAAACAGAAAAACAAGGATAATTGCATGGTTGCCAAAACGTAGTTCTCAAGAGAAAATGAGTACAATTATTACTGACTATCCAACGTTTTTCTCGTACCAGATAAGATTCTGTTTACTCATATTTTCCAAATCTCCCTTACGAACATTAAGGCTAAAATCATAGTTAAGGAACTTGCTGAGTTTTTCATGTGTACAGGCCTTCCATAAGTCTTTGCAGCCAGATCAGGGTTCAAATGTTATGCCAAACATTTTCAGCATCTTTGTGTGTACTATGCATTCAGTAGAATTTGAAAAGCATTTGAATAGTTTCAGCAAGCCAAAAGAATCTGATTTGTGCACAATATTTTGACCACAGGAAACTGGAATGAAGCATTTATTCTATTCTTTGCTTTCTGAGAAGCTGGTTATCCAGTTTCTGGGATTGTGTTCATCAGTGCTAATTTTTGGGAATATAGTAAAGGACACTGATCGTTTCTGAAAATGAAAAGTGGAAAAACCCAGGATCATCAGGAATAACAAGCGATATGCTAAAAAAATACCGGGAAGCTGGGAAAAGGAAAAAAAGGAAAGGGTAGAGTCAAGGAAGTTGACATTTGGATGTTATGGGAAAGGTACAAGGTACCAAGCTGAACTCATTACAGTGTCTCACGTACAACAAAATGGTATCACAAGAGATATTCAGGCTTGCAAAATATGCATGGAATGCGAAGGTTTTGATGTTGAAAATCTATAAAGAGAGAAAATAATGAAAAAAGGGGGGTGGAAGACTATGTTCTGGTAGAAGGGTAGGTCCTAGAAGATGCAGGACATTACTGCTGTTACCTAGGGACACACTAGACCACTAAACAGACAGTGAAAGGACAAGAAGAAAAAAAAAATCAAGCAACAGCCTGGATGAAATGAAAAGATTGCTAGGTTATTTGAAAGTACAAGTTTGCCATTAGTAAACTTATGATGCTTGCACAAAAGCCTAGATTGTTTCATGCAGAAGAGGCTCTACAATGCTAGGATTCAAGGCCAAAGTGTGGGGAAAAATTACATGGATGAGGAAGTAGTGGGAAGATGTGGTGTCCAGCGCCTGGATAATAGACTGTGATCTCAAAAAATAAAATGGTTTGGACATTTGCTGAGAATGAATGTGGAAAAGTTAGTCAGAAATGTTGTCGATTTGGAAGTAACAGGACAAAGGGCAGGAAGGGCAAAGAAATCACGAAAAATGGCCCGGGGAAATACTTAGACAAGATGGGAATTCAGGCAAAAAGTGCACAGGACAGAGGAGTGAAGAGAACTGGTTCCAGGTCTAACCCCAGAAAGGGAAAGGCTGTCTTAAGAACGTTTATGATGATGATGATGCTTTTCACAATTAAAAAAGAACTCACGAAGGTTTTGGGGATAACTGGATTCTAAAGGAAGCAGTGTTCAAATTATTTTATTTTGGGGCATCCACTAACAAATTTTTTGTTGAGGCATTCAATTTCCGTTCAACTAACCAAGGTCAGAATGTAACTGAAAGCATTACAGCCCACAAACCCCTACCTTCGTTTTCTAATGAAAAAGTAAGAACTGTTGGCTGACAAGATGGCATTATTATCATTACAAGATTTATTAATCTTATCAAGGGAAATGGAATTGTCAGTAATGGTGATCTTTCAAAAACTGGTTACCGTGACAGCAGTGTACTGTATATTGTAGAAATAAAATTGTCATTACAATTCAGTTATTCTTAGAAGGTAGGTTTAATTTATGAGTATCAAATTATTTCCCCTGAAAATGAGCTGTATATTTTATCATGTTCATCATCTCTTCAACTTTCAAAAACAGTTATATGGATTAAATGCCGAGAGCTTGGCCTCTGGGTACTTCTAGTCTTATGTTGCCAACGCCACCAAGTAATGAGGCGTTTCAATGAAGAGTAGATGGAAAGCCATAAAAGAGTCAATCAGATCACCAAATGAATATATGTATGTATGTATGTATGTAAGATACAAACAAGTTTTGAGTGAAAAACTTTTATGTGAATTGAATATTGCCAAATCACCAAACCCCTACTTTAAAAAGCAAAGTTATAAAAGAGTGGTTTACGATAACATTGAGTATTATTGTTTGACCATTTAGTGATGCCACCAAAATCAAGTTTCTAGGGGACCGAACGATTCACGGTAGCAGAGATATTTGTTTCGTCAAATATGAGAGTAGAATAAGATTAGAGACAGTTGTACCATATTCTTAAAATATAATTTTACATCTATAACATTGGCACACATAAGAATAATTCTTGCATACATACACTTCAGTATCATTACTATTGTAAATCAACTAAGTGTAAAAAAAATTCTCCACAAGACAAACAAGGCATACTCGTAATAAGAAAACGAATGGTAAATAAATATTTCTTCGATTAAGCGTCTAAGTTTGTAGTACCGCCCAATAAAGAACTCTCACACTCATCTTGCTTCCACTCATTCATAAATTCAGCGTTCACTACCACCGACAGAGCGTTTCCGGCTGAGCAGATGCACAAAATGTTGTGTGTGGAGTTGCCTGACCCTGCTGCCTGCATTTCACCCATGCAGTCATTACCCGCTCCCGGGGGTAATGACTGCACTGCGTAGATCTGTCCAATTCCATCGTTGATAAATTTACATTCCGTTACTTTTTCCCAATTAATTATGTAGTTTTACAACTCAAGATATGCAAAGATCACTAACTTGGGGCATCGAAATTCCCCGGGGAGCAAACAAAATAATGTTCATTAGATATATGGTGATTTCATTTATTGTTAAATACATTATTATTCTAAAATTTGTCTTATTATGATACCATTAACTTAAAACTACGATATAAAAAGAGCATTCTATTTATTGTACAGGGGATATGTACATGAATGTATAACAATAGTGCTGCGATTTTAGTTTCTCTTACAACACATCCGTCGGCAACCCTTTAGTCTTGATCCTCCCACTTAGATAAGAAGATTTCTTTAACCTCTTTGCTCATAAGTAAGGTTCCGAAAAGAAATAACAAACTCTCTGTACGGCAAACTTTCCTCTGCAAGTAAACTGTAGAAAAATGTACATCAGATTGGCATGCTTTGAATCACAGGTCTCACCTGAACTACGAAACATTGTGAAGCAAGAGCAGCGTGTTTGGCTGGGGCTCTCCTGCGCTTCTACATGGACACCACCACGGCTCTGCTACTGGCTATCGTCCCCTACTGCTGGCCGAGATGTAGTAGCAGCAGCAGCAGCAGCAGCAGCAGTTGCAAAGGGTCGTCGGTGACAGAAAAGGTCTCCCTTTTTTCTTGGGGGTTGGGAAAGGGATTCACTTGAAAGAGAAGATATGAATTTTACAAAATGTTCCTTTCTTCTTTTCTTAGTATTTTTCTACTTTCAATGACAAGTAAACTTATTCATGAACGAATTCAAGATGTTTATGAAAAGTTCTTTAAACTGTCAAGTGATATCCAGACAGACTGATCTGCCAAGCTATGAGAGCTGCGTATTGCGAAGGAACACTTTTCTGGAGGTATTTTTGTTATTGTTCATCCCAGTATTTTTTTTGAGACGGAAAGGGAAGAAGAAGGAGAAGAAAAATATGGGGGAATTGGTGAATAGGGAGGGAGAAGATAGCGATGGTGATGATGGTGCGATGGGCGGTGTCTGAGTGAAGCCAGTTAGGATGAGGCGTAAGGCTTGTGAAAGAGAGTGTGTGTGTGTGTGTTTGTGTGTGTGTATATATGTGTCTCAATTTTTTCTCTCGCCCACTCTCTCTCTCCCTACAGATACAGAACTGTTGCCAGTGAGGATGAGAGTTGATGATGAGGTTGAAGATGAGGGTAGTTCTACACGAAAGGGATGCTGGGAGAGGGGTGGGGAGGGAGGAGGGAAGCTTATTGTAGGAAGGGAGGAGGTGGGGAGGGAGGAGGGGAGCTTATTGTAGGAAGGGAGGAGGTGGGGAGATGCTGAGGGAGACTGCACCAAAAGGAAGATAGGAGAGAGGGGGAGAGGTAGGTTCTTACTTCGTAGTCAGGTGGGTAGCTGAGAGGGAAGGGGCCGATTGTAGGTTGGAAGAAGGAACGTAATGTAATCGTGGAAATCGTGTAACGTGATAGGATACTGAAGAGTTTATGTCACGTTCCCGGTGTCCGTGTCGACTACGACAACAAAATGAAAGGATTTAGGCTGCCTACCTTAACCAGTGAAATATGGCATCGTTTCTGGAATGAACAGGATAAGAGTCCTCTATGTGTGTCGATCAGAATGCCGAAAGAATTGACGGTATACGAAATGGCATAAGTATAAAATGAAAACAATGAAACTGCGGATTCTTTTATGAAACAAGAGAGAGAGAGAGAGAGAGAGAGAGAGAGAGAGAGAGAGAGAGAGAGAGAGAGAGAGAGAAGGATGTGAATGTTGTAGCAATAACGGTGCCGTACAGGAAATGAGTTCTGTATACCAATGGATGGCTTCTGTGCGTGTGATGGGGTCAAGGGTGGTTGTTGTTCGCTGGACACTAGGGATGATAGCCAGAAATACTGTATCACTGAATTCGGCAACTCATTTGCAATACGATGTAGTGATCATAACTAGACTGCACGCAGCGCTGCATTAATGACAAGTGTTCGCGCTTTCTTTTATCACAATAACATGCATATATATATATATATAATATAAAAGCATATATATAATAGTCTTCCAATCACTCTGAGTTCAGAGGAATAAGTCCGGGACAGTGGATGAATTTGAAAAGAGGTCTGTCTACTCTTGTGACAGCATAGTCCACCCCGTTATGGATCCTTCCTCAATTGGGGCGTGGCATCCCAGGAGGGTTTACGTACATGGGTATGAAGCAAACACCAGTAACATGCTGTTATTGATAACACCTTCACCAATTATAGAACACTTGCTAACCGAGTGCTTTTGTGGCAAAAGTGGAGCATTTTTTGCAAGAGTTTAAGAAACCCGTTATTCAGCTACTATTGTGTCTGCGTGCGTGTGTGTGTGCATGTGCGTATTCGTAGAATCTAAAGCTCATGAGCTGATAAAGTCAATTCACGTTTTTGTTTTTGTATCCCTCGTATAATCACTTCACTTGTCGTACAAGTCTGCAACGAAACTCATGCAAACTGGACGGTTTTTGCGGAGGAAGTTGTCCACGGGAGACGGGTTTTGATGACAAAATGACCTTATTCAGGAAATGGACTAAACAGGAGGAGCTTGTCTCTCATGTGTATACATATATATTCCTTCCGTTTTATTCCTTCTCCTCCTTTCAGTAGGTATTAAACACCTGATTCCATTTCACCCGAAGCCACGCAGGTCAGGAATTTTTCCACGCTGGATATTTGGTGAAAGTCCGCACTGAATAATAACACATTACGTGTCTCTTTCTTCAACACTGAAACACGCCTATCTCCCGTTTAAATCACAATTGCTAAAGTTCACTAGTAGAGAGAGAGACGGAGACCACAGAGACAAATGAAGCACCCTGCACATTTATCACTCGCTGAAATGTCACGAGAGAGAGAGAGAGAGAGAGAGAGAGAGAGAGAGAGAGAGAGAGAGAGAGAGAGAGAGAGAGGAAGCAATGTCTTTAAGCTGGAGATTTAGGGATGTCCTCTGAAATGATCATTCCTCTGGGTGTCTCTCTATAACGGAGTGGCTTAACGAAGGGCGTAATGCGAACCCCAGCAGGACTTGCGCAGGCCAGAACGCCTCGTTATTCGGGAACGTCGCTTGGTGGTGGAGAGATCATCAGGATGTTGAAGGGCGGCGGCGATGGTGGTGTATGATGGGCGGGCGATGGGGCGTTGGGTGAGAGCTACGCCCTTACAGGTCCCACGGGTCGCCAGCTGATACTGTGGCCCGTGGCCGGGACTGCGTGTGGATTGTGGAGGCAGCCACACGGATACCTCTCCCCTCTCACCACTCGCTCAGACACCCCCCGTCCACCATACTCACATAACACACACACACACCCTATACAAGCCTATGTCCATTTCTTTAGTCCCTCATCTCCACCCACATAGACACTCCTCAGTATTTAAAAAATATATATTTACGATAAATCGAAACGAAAAAAAATCGGTTTCTTTACATTCGCACCATTATATTTCACTTCATTGTATTTTTTTTTTCTTTGTATTATTATTCCTTTTCGCTAACCTGTTTGCAAATTCATTCACCAAGTTTCTTCCCAGGGTCGGAGATTTTCGTCGACGTGGTCGGCCATAGCAGCAGCAGCAGCAGCAACAACTACAACAAAAACAGCAGCGGTCGCGGCTGGGTATTCAGGACGTGAGCCCTCAATGAAATTAATTAGTGCCGTTTAAGGGGCGAGAATTCTTCTGATGGTGTCCCTCGGTCAAAGGAGCTGCAGGCCCACATTGCAACGAAAAACGATGTGACAAACAACTATATAACGCTGTCAAACAACGTGAACGTAACACATATGGATGTTAGCGGGCGAAGGGATCACTGAAAAATGGCACCCGGTACCTTGTTTCAGGTCGGGTTCCACTGCTGGCTCGACTTCGCTGATCAGGTAGAGAGGCCCAACTACAGGCCTGGAATCTCTCTTTCTCTCTCTCTCTCTCTCTCTCTCTCCACACACACACACACACACACACACACACACACACACACACTCATTCTACCTAGGCTGTAATACTATAGCCCAACAAGGCAACGAAATTATACTGTACAGGAAAGGCCATTGATCGTTGCTTATTCTGGTACAGGTTTCACTCCCTACAAAAAGGGGGATCTGAGGAAGATAAAAAAATCTCTACCAGTTTATTCTGCATATCAAGATTTGCTAGACTTGACAAGTCTTGTCAGACCAGAAATTACGTTGTTCATGATCTGGAATAATTATGCAAATGTGCGTTGTAGTGTATGACCGGTTGTGCTTCCTGGTTAATTCTTGACAGTAAAATAGCGTTACATTGAGTAAGTCCTAATATCACTATGCAATTATGGTTATAATTCAATACACGTGCGCACGCGCACACACACATATGTGTTATATATATATATATGTTTATATATATATATATATATATATATATATATATATTCCTGGAAGTAAAAAGTGATATCAGATACCAACTAAAAGTGATATCTGGTTGGATATCTGGTTCTCTAATGCTCAGAGTGTGTGTGTATATATACATACACACACACACACATATATATATATATATATATATATATATATATATATATATATATATATATATATATATATATATATGACTGGCAGTGCAGTGACTGAATGTGGATGTTTCTTCCCACGGAAGTGCCAATAGCTGTGGATTGAATTCACAATGTCCGAAAGTCCAGTGAAAAGTTGTGGACCCCCTGACCAAGGGAACCCCATTGGTAGCCTCATTAGGGGAGTGAAACAAAAACAGTTTCACGACTGAGCAGAGTAAAAATCATGAAAGAACTGGCAATCGGTTATGCAATAACAAATGGGTTTAAAGGGAAAAGTTGGAGGCTATGATGATTAGTGGAATTGAAACTCTAAGACAGGGTATTCAAGGATGGCAGGGAGAAAGACTGATTATCTAGTTTGGTTAAGATATATTAAGGCAAAGATGGTTATAGTACTTGGTATATCAAGAAAACAAAAAGCCTAAGATAATAAAAATAATTAACTCCAAGGACTATTGAAGTTACAATTAAGAAGAGCAGGAGAAAATGCGGTTTTAGAAGAAAAATAACCACTATAATACTCAAAGAATAGAATATTGTGGAAACCATATAACAGATTATGTGATACCACAATGCATAATAGCATTGTGTGAAGAGATAAGGTTAGGGTAATGAATGACCATTGTCTGGTTGCATTAAAAGTGAAAATAGAAGGCAATTCTAATAAGAGAAGAAAGAAATGATAGTAACTTAAGATGACTCCTGAAAACTGGGCTATAGTTAAGGATACTGAAGGAGGAGTTTATGAGGCGCTTCGAAACAGAATCGATGAAACGAGATATCTAGCGAAAGAAAAATGGAGATTGTTTGATTGCAAAAGAGGGGACAAGATCATGTAATGTTAGTCACTTCTATTCTACCATCATCTAGACTCTAGATAATGGTAAATGGAAGTGACTGATTCCTTCAGATATTTAGGAGTAAATGTATTGGATCATGGGAGAATAGGAATAGAAGCCCAGCAAGCGGCAGTGAAATAAGGGAGGTAGCGGAAGGATTGAAAATGGTTGGAGAAGTGTCATGCCTATGAGACTCAAACTTGAAATGTATAAAGAGACTATAAGGAAGAGAGATGGATAAAAGAAACGGCTACACAGTGAGAAAAGTGAAGGAATGGAAGGACATTGATCCATATGACCCAGGGTCATGATCTTCACATTCAAGTTTTTTTGAGCGAAGGTATTTTAATAGGATATCGACCATCTCTATTAAACTATAACTATCCTCTATGATTTTCATGTTATTAAATATTGTTTTGATTTGTCTGGTAGTTATTCATGGTGACCATTCAAAAAGAGGTGGGTAAAATGTCGTTCTAAAAAAGACTTTGGTTCCTACACAAAATCTCTCTCTCTCCACGCTTATTAAGGATATTTTGAATTTCGACATAATGATGACATATTCTTGATTCGTATTTTTCCATCCATCACTTTCTCTTTCCCTGTTTCCCTCTCACTCTTTTCCTTTTTATCATAAAACTTCTCTCTCACCCTCTCTTTTGCCTCTTAATTTTTTTTTAGTAACTTTCACAAAATGACTGGGAATCGTTATTAGTTACGCCCTCTTCCACGAAAACCCCTAAGAAAACATCTCTTTGGTAGGGTTAAGTCAGTGCTATTTCAGACTTTGTTTATATTTATCATTGATAAAACCCAGAAGCACGTTGCTGGTTTAGGCTTTCATGAAATTTGCCGGCCACAGCTGTATCACGTCTCTTGGGTTCCGGCCTCAATACAAGTGCGCAGAAACTTCCACGCAGATTCTTAAGCCATGGGTGTTCACATTCAAGAAGCTAGAGGATGACTGTCAATTGGTGGCGAGTTGTAAAGTGCTGCTAATGAACCTTTGAAGCCAGCAAACGAAATAATTAATTCTCTGGAGGTTATGTGCACCTTTGATTTATCCCTGATTTTGCAGTTGTAGGCGGAAAGTGGCAGTGACTATTTTCTTGTGTTTCCTAGGCGTCACCATTTCCAGATCATTTGCTTATTGGTGATATATGACATGATATATATATATATATATATATATATATATATATATATATATATATATATATATATATATATATATATATATATCACTGAAATATACATACATACATACATATATATATATATATATACATATATATACACAGTATATATATATCACTGAAATATCTACGAGGAAAAGTCACATGCTGATCACAGATGTTAACTGAGAGAGAGAGAGAGAGAGAGAGAGAGAGAGAGAGAGAGAGAGAGAGAGAGAGAGAGAGAGAGAGAGAGAGAGAGAGAGAGAGGAAGGAAGGGGCGCAGCGCGGAGGGGAGATGCTAACATAAAATTTCATAACTTATAAAAGTTGAAACATTTTTAAGGGAAATTATCAACCTGGTTTTCTGTGCATCTTTGATAATATCAGTCACGACACGAATTCTCCAAATATGACATTGCTATAATAGTATACAGTACCAGAACTGCTCGTTCTCTCTGGATATTAACTTCTTACACAGTTTTCCATGCATGTAAAGTAAAATATCTTATTGTGCAATGAAATCCTACTTTTTATTTCCTTTAATCTTCTTGTCTTGGTTACTTAGGACACAAAGCTGCCCGTTTCGTTGAGTCTTCCATCAGTCACTGTCTCTGTCTCTGCCTGGTTTGAATACTTTGTTTTATAATACTCATCGGTTTCTTTGGTCTATTCGCTCCTGCATTTTGTTAATTTTCGGTTTTGCTCTTTTTACCTCGTACAGCTTAAATATCTACTACCATCTGTATTATCACTACCACTGTTTTTCTCTTGTTGTCATTATCACTTCTATTACATTAAAATGATGATAATGTCTATTTTTCGTTCCATTACTTGTCTAGGACGCCAGCATTAAGGAATTTCTTGCACGATGATAAATAATGATAATAATAAAAAGATGCTCGCATTAATTTCTTTGGTCCCTTTGCAATAAAATTTGTGTTAGAAGACTCGGAACAAGGTTGGTAGGTTTGCTCCGCTCTCGTTTGTTTTCAGTTTTATCTGAGGCCTTACCTCTGACTCAGATTATTAACCTCTGGTTTTCTTCCAGTAAAGACCAATGTTAAGGGACCAGGTAGTTTTTAGTCTCTTCGGGCTGTTAACATTGTGTGAGATATATGTTTAAAGTGGTTCGCACAAACATACATACACACACACACACACACGCTCATATATATATATATATATATATATATATATATATATATATATATATATATATATATATATATATATGTATATATATATATATAATATATATATATATGTGTGTGTGTGTGTATTATATGTATCCTTTAAATATCTCAACATATCTCAAGCTATAAATTGGAAGTTTCCAACTTGGCTCCTGAGATTTGGTCTCCGTTGAGAGAAAACCACAAGGGTTAAATATGCAAAGGTAAGTTCATAGGAAGAAAGAAAATAAAGTCACAGAGAGAGAGAGAGAGAGAGAGAGAGAGAGAGAGAGAGAGAGAGAGAGAGAGAGAGAGAGACTTAGCACAACGGAGAAGAAAGTTAATGGAAAATGGCATGATTTTTCAAAGGGTCTTTCATTGAAGTCCCGGTGCGAGGAAGATTTATATATCCGGGTTCAACGTTGTTTAGACGGCTGGATCTCAGTCAAGAGATGCATGTGAGCAATTGCTGAAGGCGCTACCAAAATCATTACCGATATATCGACAGTAAAACCAGCCTGCGACGCGTTAAAAGCTCGTCTTTTATGAGGGCGTTTAGCCAGGAGATTGACCTGAAAAATCAACAGTATACCGTCAGCCTTTTGATCAAGGTTTGTTAACTGTTTAAAATGACTGTTCTCTGTTCAGCAACAACAACCAGCTATGCACCCTCTGGGTACGCTTGTGTTGACGTCTTACATGTATGTAACGAGAGAGAGAGAGAGAGAGAGAGAGAGAGAGAGAGAGAGAGAGAGAGAGAGAGAGAGAGAGAGAGAGAGAAGAATTATAAGATATATTGGAAGAATGTTCTTATGCTTGCGTTCGTTGTTGTTCATCCATAATTACGTCTCTAAGAAAAGAATGGACCAGGTCAAAGTTTTTGTTTGGTCGACGAATTTCCCCTCGGGTTACAAGTTGTCAGTGATTGAGTGATGCTGAACCCAATAGACGCACCGCCTCAAGTTAGGACGTTGTAATGGCCAATATTCGTGCTCGTTATCCACATACACTTATATGCAGACAAATGATATATAAAATTCAACTAATTTTGCGAATAAAGGACCAAGATATGGTCGGCAGAAAACCCTGAATTCTCGTTTCAGACTTATAAAGAGAACGCGTAAATTCTTCGTTACGAAACTTGCCAAATTGAAAGAAAACAAGTAAAAAATGCGCCGAAGTTTCTTCGGCGCAATCTAGTTTTCTGTACAGCATATAATGCTGTATGAAACTTTCAGCCGCAGCCCATGGAACGCTTAGCCGCGGCCCATGAAACTCAGCCACGGCCCATGAAACTCTTAGACGCGGCCTATGAAACTGAGACGCCGTCCGGTGGTGGTCTGTGTTGTTGGTGCATATGGCGGTGCCAGAGGTGCGATTATGGCTAAATTTAACCTTATATAAAATAAAAACTACTAAGGCTAGAGAGCTGCAATTTGGTAAGTTTGATGATTGGAGGGTGGATGAACAACATAACAACTTGCAGCCCTTTAGCCTGAGTAGTTTTTAAGATCTGAGGGCGGACAGAAAAAGTGCGAACGGACAGACAAAGCCACCTCAATAGTTTTCTTTTACAGACAACTAAAATTGAACGATATCGATGCCTGATCTAACCTTGGCAGGTAAGTAGAATTGTTTTGAGTGCAAACATACTTTTAAAAAACGACGGTAATATAATAGAGTCGAAATAGCAAGTCATATACCACAAAGGGCATTAGGTCTTTTTCGGGATTTTGGACCAGATTCGTTGGGTTGTTTATTAAGCCGGTCTTATGCCAGAAAGGGACCTTGCCCAAAATGTCATACGTTGTGAAAGAGAATAGGGAAGCCTTGTGCGAACCCCCGGCCTTTGTTGAAGCACCACAGTGGAGAAACTCTCGGACAAAAGTCCTCAATTTTTCATACGTAGACCTATGGAGAAGCCAGCAATAAAAGACTGGTTCCTGACTGGACGACGGCAAGTCTAAACATGAAGCTCATTACCCACAGAATATTGTTGTTACACACATGAAAAAAAGTAGTTTGATATACCACGCAACTTATCATGCAGAGTTGATATATCAGTTAACGACAAAATGTGAGTTATCAATACAAGCTACATAAAAACCTGTCAGATAACTTCTTATGAAATGCATCTTTAACGTCTTGTGTCTTCAAGTTTCCACAGCATTGTAATAACAGGGACAGCTTGAATAATGTAAGTTCCGCATGCTCCAAGACCCTTCCGATATCTCTATTAGCTGCTTTTACAGGTGACCCACGATCTCTGCATTGTTCAGAAGCTTGGTAACGTCATTTACGTTTGGAGCTAATTCAAAATAATTCAGGTGTGCAATTACTAAATAATGTAGAATCCCGATTACTTCCTTAACGTGTTTTTGGACCTTGAAAGCATTACAAGATAAGCAGCTCATTTTCAACCTACGGTTGTAACGTAATTTCCTGCGAGCTACTTCCTTCACTGGGTAGCTGAGGTTTACAACCACTCTCATAATCATTTGGACTTTGCCTAATTAATCATGGTGTGACAATGAGTCCATACCTAAAAGATTTTTGTCGATTTCATAATAAACCACTAAAAAGCATTTTAGGAGTCAGATAGCAGACTGAAATTAGAAATGTTACCATAGGGGAAATTACGGAGGTTCCTAATGTAGATGAGGTAATGATGAAGGAGGCATAGAAATGGCTTGCACGGGTCCTTTGCACAAACCCTGGAGACCCAGACATACTTGAGTGAGAACCAAGAGATTAGAGGCTGGAGATGAAAGATCTTTGGAAGATAAAGCACAAGAAAGAGATAAGTAGAGGAACCCCAGTGATCTTGGCATCTCACGGCACTGAAGGAAATGATGATTATGATGATGACGACTGGATTATTTATTCTGCTATATGTGGCAAACGGTTTACTTAAGGAGATACACAAGTCGTGGAGGTACATTCATTTCCATTACGCTGGGTGGTGACCAGTATTCTCTAACTTTTGGTTTTGGTGCAGATTCTTTTTAACTGCCTTTACAATCTCGGGGTATATCAAAGTACAATTTCTTATCTATTTATTCATTTAGGCGTACGAACAGGCTAACGTGGAAGTTTTCTGCACAGGGTGCTTGTATACGCTTCAGCAGCTAAAGTTTAAATGTCAGTAACCACTGGTCTTTTTTTCCTCTCTCTCTCTCTGGAGCCCTTCTCTGTTAACAGAGGCAAGTTACCGTTGAAGAAAATAATTTCTGCTAATATTCTGGCAGTATATATGAGCATAATGAGTTTTAAAGTGTTTATTTATTGGTATTTCCTAATAAAAGCTATAATTCTTCGTTATTTTTTCTTATTTCATACGTGGGCAAAGTGATCTGCGGGAGCTTACTATGATATTTCATTAATTTTTGGCTTGCTTAAACTCCCTTTTAACTGAAACTGGACATCAGCCATTTTTCGCAGAACAAAATTCTGTTTCACTAGAGTGGTTGTCCCTAAAGACTGACATCTCCATTTCTCAAGATGTCTCACCATTTGCTGATGAACGACTGTTCCAGTAGGCCTAATTTTCGACGAGCAGGACAAGTTTGATATCAGTCTATACGATCTCTGAGACTCGTCATTCCCTTAACCTTAAATGCTAATGACACACGAGTCTTCTCACTATACGAATACAGTTTGTTTGTGGGAGGGGGGGGGTTTTTCAAGGTTTATTAATTTTTGCTATGACCCAACAACTTCATAAACATTAATAAAAATCTTGATGCTTGTTACTGGAAGTTGGTCAGCATTACATAAAGACGTTTTCACGCAGTACAGAGAGTCTTCTTTCTTTTTTCCAACAACTGAATTCATCAGTTGCAAATTTCAGGGACGAATACGTTTGATATATATTCCTAATATTAGAATTTGCTAAGTATATTTACTTTCCTCCAAAAATAAATTCATGATGAAGTCATTCACTTCACCTTCGGGGAAATATAATAAGTTATAATAAATTACTAACCAACAAGCCTCATACGAGCAGAATCTCCTTGTATGCTTCGCTACAAAGGCGTATTAATTCTCTTAATCACGCCAGTCATAGTTTCGCAGTCTACATATTTTCTGCTTGCTGTCTTCTTTTCATACCTATTCGCATTCTATCATTTCCAATTTATAGAAGAAAGAAAAAAGTATACAAAATAAAATATATGTGAGGTCGCAGATCCCAGCTCCTCATTAGTTGCGGTCATTTCGTCCAAGATAGGCATCTTCTCACGCTTTCTGGCAAAATATCAACCACTCTAATCTAATCTTTCATCTCCTTACCATACTGATGTCTCACGTACACCACAGGACATGCCGTCTTTTCCTTATTAATATTCTTATCTGTTCTAATTTCTCATCTTCTCAATACAGCACTGTCTCACGTACACCATAGTATTCGCGGTTTTTCACATCAATATTTCTTACCAGATTTATTGCCAAAACTGAGTGCTTACTGAATCATGAGATGTAACTGAACAAGATCCCTGGCAATTTAGGAGTAACAGTATTATCTATCTATTCGTTTCTCTCTTTTGTTTCCGTTTACAGGTCTTTATATATATATATATATATATATATATATATATATATATATATATATATATGTATGTGTGTGTGTGTGTGTGTGTGTGTGTGTGTGTGTGTGTGTGTGTGTGTGTGTGTGTGTGTGTGTGTGTGTGTGTGTGTGTGTGACCTTGTCGCTGTTTATGTACTGACTCATTCGCCTGTTTCCTCTGTTACTCACATTCTACATCATCATGACTAGGGAAATTCTAGCTCTTAACTTCTCTTTGGCGAGTTATCAAGTAGAAAACTTTATAAAACTCAAGTATAACAAAGGCAGGGTTTAATTTCAAACTTTAGTATAGAAGGATAAAATAAAGTAGTTGAATTGTGTAACCCATTTTCACAGAGTAAATGAGGGTACAGGTAACCTGACATACGTTGCAAGGTCATGTGACACAAGGCTTAACCCTAGTTAAAATAAATGGAACAATGGCTGAAACAGTGCCTGTAAAAAAAGTGATAATAGAAAGAAAAGAAGCCGTTTTGAAGTGAAGAGGAAGAGTACTGAGAAAAGAGGTGAGAGATGGGTCATTGGTCAGACAAACTGTCGAGGAGGGTGACAAAATACTCCAAACTGGGGCGAATAACTCCCTCTTAATATTTCTAACACTTAAAAATTGACACGAAAAAAAGTATTCGCGGCTTCTAAGCAACGTATCCAGTTTTTTTCGATATTTCGCCAAGACTCAATTTCAGCAACATAAACTATGAAAATATTGATAGAAGAGAAAAGAACAATAACATTTTAATGTAAAATAAAAAAAAAAACCGAAGAATGGACGATGGTCAATCAGGATCTCTTCTGTTGTTGGCCTAAGGCATAATCGCCCTGTCTGAGTAAAAGGAAGTCGCCGCTTTAAGCAATTTTGCGATGATAAAGATCCCCCGGATGTTGCTGACCTCCAGAAAAGAGAACAATATTCCAACGATATAAGAGAAAAATTCTGAAGATCAGAGAACGATACCTATAATTCTGGCAGCTTTAAATTATGACAAAGGAAAGCTTGCAGATGAAGGTACCTAAAAACTACTTTCAAATGATAGCAATAATCAGTATCTCTGGTTTGTACCTAAAGATTTCTTTCAAATGATAGCAATAATCAGTATCTCTGGTTTGACCTGAGTTCAGGATCATAACCTTCAGATTACACAATTTACAGAAACCGTCCAGATTTCTTCATAGGAGGAAAATAAGAGCAAAAAAAGTTACAGTCTGCTTACTATTACTGCATTTGCGTTCTCGTGGCCCAATTACTTGGTTTTTGGCCCAAAATTCCACCCATTAATCCATTCTTTATTCATCTAAGTAAAGAATTACAACTTTTATAATCTCGGGCAAGATTCCATTTTGATGTCCTGAGGATAAAGTAAGCAATCATTTTATATATAGTTGTGGGCTCTCTGATAACATTTTCTCAGTTTCTGGCACTCCAACATCAAACAAATAAACTGTCATCTATTGTATACGCTAAACAACTCACGTTTCTCAAGAAATACAAAAGTCTTACCGCGTCAACGAAAACTCGCATGCCAGATGGACAGCTAATCATGGTCAGAGACGTAGCATACAGAAGCCTTTTATGGTTTTCATAATATAAAATTGTTAAAAGTTCAACTAGCTCAAATAAAATGTATCGTTGCTAAAGCCACTGCCAGAGCCGTCAATAAATAAACAGTTTCATAACTTTATGCAAATACTAGGTACATATGAATAAGTCCATAGCATCAAATTTAAAGTTGAATGGGAATTAGACAACAAAATTCCTTTTCTTGATGTTTTAACAATCAGAGACACGACAGAATAAAAATTTACCGTATACAGAAAAGCAAGATTTTCACTTTTACTATTTTGCTCCCCAGACTTCCTGGAAAAGGAAACTGAACTAGTCCGTAAGCAGCTAACAAAATCTTCTACCGTCCCCCTGAAAGCAATACTAGAGAGATGCCCAGCAATAAAATAAAAATCACACACCTGGACAGGATTAAGACGTTGACACAGACACTTGGAAACTCTAACCCTTTTGCTTTTACCTACCCAAATACCTTAGTCAAATCCCTGATTGACGTCCAACAAAAGCCAGTCCCAAAAGACACAGGAGTATACGGAATCCCTTGCCTCGACTGTGACCAATCCTACATCGGTTTTACAGATAAATCACTCCACCAGAGATTAATACAACATCATTGTTCAGTTATGTATGGCCAACAGAGCTCAGCTATTTTTACCTGTTGCTTGAGTCAACTTTCTCCATCCACTCCTATTCCTTTCATCTTCTTCCCTCAGTCCCACCTCACCCATATCCCTCCTCAACACATCCATCCATCTGATTTGCTAACGCCCCACACTCCTTTTCTCCACCACTTGCATGTTCTTAGCTCTCTTGATTGGTTCCACCTCCTCTATTGTTATTACATGGCCACAGTATCTCAGACGAGCTTCCCTAGCCTTCTCCTTTACATTACACGTACCACACCTTCTTATATCTTGACTTTCCCTCCTTTCCAGTTGTGATATTCCAGCAATCCATCTCACCATCCTCATCTCGGTTCTTTCCAACAGTCCCTCCTCTTTCTTCTGTGCGCCCAATTTTCTGCCCCATATGATAGTACAGGCCTGATAACTATCTTATTAATCTTCATTTTGAGCTTTAATGGCATTTTCTTGTCTAAAACAACTCCATTTACTCCTCTCCATTTTCGCCATGCTTCTTTCACTCTCGTCTCACTGCTTTCTCGGTACCTCCCTCCTGTGTTATTATTGATCACGAGTAGTTAAACTCATTGTTCAGTTTTAGCATTGTACCATCTTCCACTTGAATGTTTACTTCTTCATGTCCTTCTTTACTACTAATCATTAGCACTGTCTTTCCAATGTTCACTTTCAATCCTTTCTTTTCTAGGACTCCTTTCCATACTAAAAACCTTTCTTGCAGTTGTTCTTCTGCGTCTGCTATAATGACTAAATCATCAGCAAATGTCAGTTCCCACCGTTCTTCGTTGTTCCTTAATTCTGATGTCAACCTCCACAGGGAATGCCTCAGTACCCCCATATTTTGTCTGTACAGTGGTTCTTGCCACCTCAAACATCATCTTCACTAGCCTTACCAACTTCTCTGGTACTCCTCTCTTTCTCAAACACCAATAAACTACTCTTCTTGGTACCCTGTCATACGCTTTTCAAGATCCACAAAACACATGTAAACTTTCCTGTTTCCTTCTAAGTACTTCTCTTGGACTTGTCTTACTATAAAACCACACAAACAACTATAATCACAGAACAAACAGGAATTTGTCACATGTAATTTATAGCAGCAATTGTCGGTTCAAAAGCCAGATGTTACAATCAGCATTGATTAAACAAAGAAATACGATGAACCTCTCAAAAGGACAGGACCTTGGGGCTCACATATAGATAAAATCTTCCTCCAACCAGTGATTAAGAAGATTAAGGAGAAATTGTCAACTGGATTTCTTGGTATAAATACCGCTTTTCTGTAACTCATCTCATTCATTACCTGCCTGAAGAGGGAGACAGTTGTCCTCTGAAATAAAGCATTAACTTTCTACATTTTGGCACTTTTATGGGCTCCTTTTATTATGTGTGTGTATGTGTGTATATATATATATATATATATATATATATATATATATATATATATATATATATATATATATATATATATATGTGTGTGTGTGTGTGTGTGTGTGTGTGTGTAAAACAAATTAGGCATTTTTAAGAAAAGAAAGTGAGGACTGAGGAAGTGCTAGGGAGTTGTGTAGAAGAGGTGTTGGAAAGTGCATGAAAGATAGAGGTGAGTGGCGTAGTGTAGTTAGGTGAACTGCTCCGCTGTTAATAACCTTCTTTGTTTGTAGTTTTATATATATATATACTGTATATATGCACAAATCGGTTAATAAGAGTTATGAACCTGAAAATTATTAACAAATAAATGACACTCATTTTTAGTAGTCTACCATTACATATTCTCAGTAAAGTAGTTGGGTTCCTAATTTCCTCTGAAAGCCTAGTTTAGTCAAGTAATATTTTAATTGTTGTGCTGGTTTCAGTGCATGCTTTTCTCGCGGACGTTGCAGTAATCATGGTATTTTGCAGCACACATTAATCGTGTGTTCTGTGTTGTCTCTCCGTGTTCTGTTTTGCCTCTGTTTCGCACCTAGTGTTATGTATGAGAGAGAAGGGTTGCACTGTTCATCACGACCTTGGATTTACTGTTTGATATTAAACACAGAGCACGTTTGCTAAGCCTAGTTTTTTTTTATAGCGGAAAGTTGGTGCTTGCGCAATCTAGGTTAAAGTTTGTACTTAAAGAAATCATCCAAAACTTGTTTTGATTCTGGGAACGTTTGTGATTAGGAGTTATGCGAAGACATGCCAAGGGTGAAAATGAAAACGATGAAAATGACGTAGAATAAACGGAGAATATGAGATTAACGGAGCTGCAGCAGAATGATTAGGAAACAGACCATTCAGGTCGATCATATTTGATGATGAACTCGCATGTGGTGTTCACTCTCTCATACCCAGCCAACCCTAATGCCTTAATTGGAAAATTGGTCTGTTTAAAAGCAGTGGACGAGGTTAGGACACTGCTGCGTATCGCATCATTATTATATTACGTTTTGTTCAGATCCCCCTCTCTCTCTCTCTGTATGTGCGTGTGCATGTGTATGTATGTGTGTGTATGCTGATGACCTTCTATGTAGGTATATAAGGAAGCTATGCAGTTGAAGTGTTCTGCACTAGGGTTTAGCTTAGAAACATAAATATAGGGTATGCGTGGTAAGTACTGTTATTTTGTTTTTCTCTATAGTTAGTCCCTATTATCAAAGGGCTAAGAGAGAGAGAGAGAGAGAGAGAGAGAGAGAGAGAGAGAGAGAGAGAGAGAGAGAGAGAGAGAGAGAGATCCGTTTTTGGAGTTGAAAGTATCACGTTCTTAACCACTGAAGTTGAGTGACTTCTCAGAATCTCATAAAACGTGATTATCTAAGCAGTTTCTTAACTAATGGAAGAGTGACCCATAAATGTTTTAAAGTAAACTCACGACGCTATATGGCCTAGATGGCGAGAGAAGAAGGACGATAAAGGTCTGCACATTTGGGTCTTTGAGAATTGACATTTGCGGCATGGATATGCTTTACTTACTCGTGTTTTCTTCTACTGTTATTTATCAAACTATTCACATAATTAATTCTTTCTTGTTATTGATGCTGCGATGGAATCAAACTACGAAGAATAGAGGAAAAAATTAAGACATAAAATTTAACTGGAATTAAGATGAAATTCATCTGAATATTTATTTTTCACGTTTTGTTTCTATGATAATACCCATTCGTCCCGGTTAACTCATCATCTCTTTCTTTGGTTTCCATCATTCCACTCCGTTTCTTTTCTCGTCTTGCAGGCTCCCCTTCTCTAATAGCCCTCTGCTCTTTCGCCATTGAGGAACTTCTCCATTTTTCGTTTTCTTTCAGCTGTGAAAAGGGTCTTTGAGACGACATCGCTCCCGATTGTGCACCGAAGTGGATGCTTCATGGATATTGAATAGAGAGTTCGACGTTCAGCAGTTTTATTTCTGATCATTACAGTCTAATGGAGTGGTATGCCATTCTGAACCCTACAATCGACAGTCCTTATTTCATTGCATAAACAGCAAACACTTCTGACTGGCATTCCCTCCATGAGGATGAATAAAGCTTCAGGTGGGTAGTAGGTGTTACATGCCTGGGAGGGGTGAGAGGGGAAGGGGAGTTGGGGCTCTGGGGGGAAAGGAAGTATGGAACCGTACAGGGAGAGAGTTCGGGTCGATTTGAGCTGCGATGGATGGAATCCGAGTCACTCATCAATCTCCTGGACCGGAATGTTGCGACATATTAAGACTAAATAGAAGTTGGCATCTCTGCGCAGGGATTTGAGTCGAGGTGGACATAGGACATGGCCATAACCAAAAGGTATTCGACATGTCCTGGTACCCTAGACCCCCTTCACAGGTAAGCCGAGAGGCCAGGATAAAGCCCCTTTTCACCTTACTCCCCTCCATTTTTTTGTTTCTGTTTTTCTTTGAAATTCTCCTTCACATTCCGGGTTGCTTCCTGCCATACAGACAGTTTTGGTAGCAAGCATGAGTCCTTCCTCATTCGTTGCTAAAGCTTTGCGCACCCTGTCATGAAAGGAATTTGAGTTTTAACGTTAGTGATCATAACTGGTTTCTAAACGAATCTCAGACATCTATTTTGACGTTACGTCATATAATAAAGTGCGATAATTTTAGTTTAGTGGTTTAGAAAAGTGTTCCTGTAAACGAGGGTCTCTCTCTCTTGTTTCACACACACACACACACACATATATATATATATATATATATATATATATATATATATATATATATATATATATATATATATATATATATATATATATATATATATATATATGTACGACGCATACGGTCGTCCTACTCGTAGTTTTGGGAAGTGGCAGCGTTCAGTATGTTGTTTCTCTCAAGGTTTCAAGTTTATCTTGATTCAACTGCCTAGTGAGCCAGATGCAGTGACCTTTCTTTTCTAGTCAATTATTGGGATCCCTAATTTCCGAACTCAAATATTTGCATGGTCTACTGGATTTCGACATTTACGCTACAACTGAGATTTAGATATGAATCAAACAGAAGTCGTCTACCGTACTGGTTCTGTTTGAAATTAACATTTTTGTTGATACAGCTTTATTACTCATAATGTAGCCTAAGAGAACTATTTCGTCCATGGGACATTCACTCGGTGGAGAACTTTCACATTTCACCCGTTGGCGTTCCATTAATGCTATATCCATTTAAAGAAACAAAATAAATATAAATGCATGGAATTATTAGATTACAGCAATTTTTTTTTTTTGTACATGAATGATTGTACTTTGATATCGTAAAGAGATAGAATTCCTTCGGTTGGACGCCATCAGCTGGCTTCTTGTGAAGGCAAGGAAAAAAATAAATACATAAATAAAAAAAAAATAAAGCAAGAATTAATTTTAGTATGACATCTCTGGTTGACATCCCTCTTTCACATTTACAGAAATGCAGGACAGGAGACTTAAAAATGTGAGACTTAGTAGTAGACTACCACTATTATTAGCAAATGTTTCTTTTGCCGGCTAGGTTATGGAGATTGAGAAAAGGCCTTGATATGTTACAACTGTGAAACGCACCGGTGAAAAAAAATGAAAGCGGAAACTCTACAGCAACGTTAATCTTGTTTTGCCATTTAGAGAACATGAAAGTCATGTTAAAATTGCAACTTCTTTAGCAAAACATTTTTCCCCTCTGGGGCAATGTCCCGAACAGGCGGGGAAAAGAAAAACTCGTCTGTTTTTGCAGTGATGTCGCCAAACTTCTTTGAATGAGACTTTTTCTTGGTTACGTCATCGGTTCAGTATAAACTGGTAAACTGTCAAGGAACAGACTGTCAATATGAGAAGGAGAGGGAAATAAAAGAGGAAAACATGTTAACTGTATATATATATATATATATATATATATATATATATATATATATATATATATATATATATATATATATATATATATATATATATATATATATATATATATATATATATATATATATATATATATATATATATATATATATATGTGTGTGTGTGTGTGTGTGTGTCTGTGTGTATATGTATAAAGGAGAATATTTAGGAATATAGCACTGTTACATTCATTAGTCATCAGTACACCTGAGTTACACTATAACAGAAGGAGAAGTGAAGCAATTAAAAACACGATGCATGCATCGTTGTTGTATGAGCTGGCCTTATGCCTGCACGGGCTTATGCCTCTGGAGCAGTCCGTTACACACTAGTATCCAAGGAAGAGACGGACAAGGTTGATGGTTATAGGCCTTTAAGGAACTATTGACTTCCTCTACATGCAGTTACAACAACTTTCACAGCTTTCAGTAAAAGTAAAGAAACGAGTAAAAGTAAAAAAAAAAAAAAATCCACGGATAATGATGGCTTACAAACTGGTGAACGCCTGTGCATGTAATTATATACTAGGCAGTTTTCCACACCATGCCTGCTCTTATTAATCATTGGGTAAAACACATAGGTAGCCAGAAATAACAAAACACAACAGCTCATAAATAATTTTTATATAGAATTATTGTAATATATTAAAAATTCTATACAATGATAATAACATTCAGGTAAATAAATATACAAAGCAAATCATAACACCTACACAAGGACGATTTTTCTTTTGACGCCTCCTAATCCTAATACTCACTAATGGTAATATATTTAGGAAATTTGAAGCCCTATACGATGTGTTTTTTTAAGTTGAAGAAGATAGTTACAATATAACGATAAAAAATACTGAAGAAATATTAGGTAAAAGCAGTTCTAGCATCTGTGCGGTGGCAAGCCAACGCTTTTGAATAAAAAAGTAAGGCAGACAATGGATCTGACCGAGGAAGATCAATGTTGCGTGGATTAGTGGGTCTAGTACGGAACAGCTGTTAATGCAGCACATGAATCAAGAGAAGTCTGAAAAACAGAATTGGTGAAAAGAGGAGGCTTGAGTATGAATAGTATACATGGCAGTTTCGACTGATTAAAAATATTTATGGTTTAGGGGAAGCCTATTTTAGTATCTGCAGCTTTGAGAGTGGCTGGATGGTTGCAATAGTGGTTCTAGGACTAGGGCAGGCCATGACTCCAAGGATGTTAACTTCTGTTTGTATGGAGTTGTGAGAGAATTCAGAAAACAAACTTAAATGCACTTGCAATTCTGTTGGATAAGAAAAATGGTTTGTGAAAGGAATGTGGAGTGGGTGATGTTTGTGGATGATACAGTATTAATTTGCGACAGCAAAGAGTGGCCTCAGAAACTTGCAGAAAGAATTTAAACTGTTTGTAAGTGGAGAGAGTTTGAGGTGAATACTAAAGAAGAGTGTTTACAAGGTACACAGACTTGCCGGGAAGTTGGAGTGATGAGTGATACTTTTGATGGTGAGAGAATGAAAGTGGTAGAATTGTATAACTGTTTTGGGGATAAGTACCTTGCATCCAAAATTCCAGGATCGCTGACATTTTGGGGGCAAGTGGTACAGATGATAGTAGGAATTAAGAAGTATACCAGAGAATAAGAAAAGCAAGCAGGGAGCTGCAGTATTGAAAAAAAAAAAACTTCGAAGGAGAATGTTAAAAAGGTAAGAAATTGGTATGTACGGAGGGACTGTCGATCCAACTCTTCTTCGGGATGCTGTTAAATGTTCAGGAAAAGAAAATGCAGAAGCCTTTGAGAAGAACTATTGAGATGCAAGTAGTGTAGTAAGAGCTCGAACGCTGAGAAATATAGTTACTAAACACACAGATAAGATAGAAAGGTTATCACTAATGAAAACAGGTCAAGACATTTCGATTTATTTCATCACGTGAAGAGCATGAGACAGGATAGTTTGGTGGAAATGGTATATGATTTGGAAGTCCTGAGTGAAAGAAAGATAAGGCAATCTAAAAATAAATGTTGAAAGAAGAGTTTTGATTAGCAAGACAAAAAGGCCTTGATATCCAGAAGAACATGCGCGCAGCAAGAAAACATGAAAGGAGCAGTGTTTATAATAAGTCATTATGCTAAAAAGTGCCCTTAAGAATCAGTGTATGAAACAGCTGATGTTTGGCAAATTATACATACATATGCACACACACATATATATATATATATATGTAATATATATACGCTCAGCAATAAGAATTTCCCTAAGGTGAAGAGTCTAGAAGGAAAACTAGCCAATGTGCTCTGCCACTTTCGTACTTGAAACCTGAAATGCTGAAGAACTTTTGCACATCCATTCTTTTCATGCTTATTGAGTGGCCCTGAGCCTACCCGTCTATGTACATTGAGTCCAGGGTAACAAAAGTTCACTGACCATGAAAAGCCCTAAATATTTCATTTGATTAATTTTCCCTTTGAATATGAATACATCACGCGTAAAAGTACTCTAATATTGACACAGAAACTGGCGTGCGAGAGGTCTTTCATGTAGGAAGTTACTTAATGGCAGTAGTAGTGCAGTGTGTAGTGAGGTTTGAATTCTGAAAGACAGGAAAGTTGTTTTACAGCTGGACGATTTTATACCGTTTACTGTTCGTTCAGTCCGGCGTAATAAAAAAGTTCTATTATCGGTTCGAGGCTACTAAGCGACCATAAAAAAACATTACATGCATGTATATGTATATTAGAGATATAGCCTATATATATTCACATGTTTAATGCACGTGTGTGTGTGTGTGCGCGGGTGGGTGGTTGGGTGTGCGTGCGTACTGATGCCTCCATGTAATTTTTCATAATGATAAATACGGTTTTCCTGACACGTTACATATTTTTTTTTTCGAACTTTTGTTCGTCTCTCTCTCTCTCTCTCTCTCTCTCTCTCTCTCTCTCTCTCTCTCTCTCTCTCTCTCTCTCTCTATATATATATATATATATATATATATATATATATATATATATATATATATATATATATGTATTTAAGTATGGATGCATGGGTGCGTGTATATATATTTACAGTTTTATTCACTTGTTATATATATATATATATATATATATATATATATATATATATATATATATATATATATATATATATATAACAAGTGAATAAAACTGTACAGCAAATTCTTATGTCCGTCAAGGATGTACTAGTGATGGATAAATGTCACAAGGGTTAACAAAACAAGCACGTTAAATGTCATATTTGCCCAACATTTATTTGTAATTTTATGTCTACGAGGAGCAAGTAGAAATAATGCAAGATAAATAATTTATATATATAAATATATATATATAAATACACATATATGTATATTATATATATATATGTATTTACATACATTAGCTTGATGATGAATAATATTGCCAAGACCAGGAAGAACATTCTCTATTATACAAGCTTTCGAGGTATAAAACCTCATCATCAGGCTGAAAACCGACAAGGATGAGAATCAATGAAATTACACTAAAATGAATTGTCATAATAAATCTTCAGCAAAAATACTAACCAAATATATAAAACGAACAGTAATTACAAACTAAAAAGGGTGAGATAAAAAAGAAAGAAAAATTAAAAACGAACATACATAAAAATATAAAAATAAGGTGAAATGTGAACAAACTACCAATCACAAAGTAAAATATTTAACGACCCAATTGTGTACCTACTATGAAATTACACGATAGCTGGTTGAATACCAGGAGAATTGTTGTTCAATTCCGGTTTCATCTTTTTAATAATAGTATTAAAAGATGAAACCGGAATTGAACAACAATTCGTCTGGTATTCAACTAGCTATCGTGTAATTTCATAGTAGGTACACAATTGGGTCGTTAAATATTTTACTTTGTGATTGGTAGTTTGTTCACATTTCACCTTATTTTTATATTTTTATGTTTGTGTTCGTTTTTAATTTTTTTTTTTTGCGTCTCACCCTTTTTAGTTTGTAATTACTGTTCGTTTTATATATTTGGTTAGTATTTTTGCTGAAGATTTATTATGACAATTCATTTGATTGTAATTTCATTGATTCTCATCCTTGTCGGTTTTTCAGCCTGATGATGAGGTTTTATACCTCGAAAGCTTGTGTGATTAAGAATGTTCTTCCTGGTCTTGGCAAAATTATTCATCATCAAGCTAAGATTTCCAAGTAGCCGCCCAATTACCGAGTGTATTTACATACATACATACATATAAAAATATGAATGATTATCTTGCTCCTTTTAGAGAAAGAATTACATGTAAATGTTTGTTTTTGACCCTTGACATTTATCCATAACCAGTACATCGCTGATGGACATCAGAATTTGTTGTACAATTGTATTCACTTGTCATTTGTCCATCATACGTATAATTTACAAATAATCAGTGTCCTTCAGCTAAAAAGTTGAGATTTTTGCCAGAGAAAGTTTCCCCAAAGCAACGTGCAAACCCATCGTAAATCACTAGCAGGTTTTGTGTATTCTTTCTGCTCCTAGTATCCAGATCACAGGTGTTCCAATGTGCATCACGTAGGGAAAACACCATTAACAATTTGTTTATTGATATTTCATATTAATAAAATATGGCGGTTGAAAGCTCTCTGTACCTAGAGTATTTCTTCTGTGAAGAAAATCACATTCCTACCCCTGAATATTTAAACTGCAAATAACCACGTATTAGACATAACTGCCCAGTTCTTTTTGCTACGGAAATTCATATTATACTGACTTCAGTGAGATTACTGTATATTATAATGCATATTTTGATAAAATAGGATAGTTTATTATTGGCACAGCTATACCTAGGTCAATTAGACACTAGTATATGCGGTCCTGGTATTTGAGACCCCTTTCTGTTACAATGTTTGTTAACCTCAACATATAACCTTTTGCACCTAGACTAAGGTTTTTTTTTATTGGATCTTCAATAAATGATCAGCCCACAGTGTAAAGCACCAGTAGCCCCTTTTAAGTTTATCTCTTTTATTACTGAGAATTTATAAATCAGGATTTCTATAAACGTAATGTCAAGTGTATAAATCTACACCTTCAGTAGCATTTTACTGACAACAGACTGGAGTATGGCGGGACGCGGTTTGATTTCTACGTTAATTTTTAAGTTCTGCATTTGTTGGAGGAGTCAAAGTAATAGTTATATATTTAAAAAAGAAATGTTTTTAGATTCATCTGAAGGGGAGATATTCGTATGCGTTTAAAGGCGATATCGTGTGACCATATGATATCGAATGTGATGTTACGATCATTAAGAAAATGTAACAAATTAATTTTCTGACACTTGCTAGCATCATGCTACTGATAGTGTACGAAGCAGCAGTAATGGCAAAAAAAATCGAAGCTGTGCATGCTAACGCTTGTATTATATGGCATTAATAAACAGGCACAACTTCAGTTTAGCACCAATATAGATAAATTTTCGTTATTTCGTGTTCAGCAGCAAGATCATAAAAGATGCGAGACAGCATTCTTTTGTAGCCCAGCCAAAGTCAGAGTAAACTGTGAGAGGAGTAGCTTTGTACTCAGAGACAGAAACTTTTGATTTTGAGGGTAGGAAGCTTGAATTAAAAAACTACTCTCTCATTGCAATTTGTTCGAAGTACATCTTTTAAGATGGGATTTGGATCAAATCTCTTAAAAAGTAATGTTTTTTTCCAGCACATGTAGTAAATCCTAACTAAATTTCAAGTTACTGGAAACTATAGCTGTAATATTCCTGCACTGGAATGACGCATGAGCCTTGATATCATGTCATGGTCTTGTATCAGATACCTTGGGTGCCTTATGTCACAAACATTTTCATGTTCGGTGAATAATCTAGGTTTTACTTTTTTTACTTTAGTGGCAGCCGTGGCACTATGTATGAAACGATTAGGCTTCAGATCTTTGAAATTCTAAGTATTTCCAGAAAATGTGCATTGAAGGGGACCAATATTTCGAGAAATGATTACAGTATAATAGTTTTCTATACAGCAACAGTAAATGACTAGGGAGCGTCTCGGTTCTCACTGTAATACAGGTGCTATACTACTTAAATTTAGGGCTACTGAGGCCCCGATGGATGTACATATCTCCTAGACATTTAAGTCAATTTGTGTTCTAATCATTACTGATTCAGGCCCTTTGTTTATGAACCTTTCCATGAAAATAAAAGTTCCAATGAATGTTAGTTCACACATTTTAGTTTCAGACCACAACATCTCTCTAATGTGTTGCATGGAGGATACCATGAATATATTAATTCAATAGATTTACAAAACAATAGACCGATAGCTTACACCAAGATTTTTCAAATTTTTGCACGTTAATGATTTTCCAGTTCACTGACAATGAATATTTAACATGTTTCCTTATCCATTTTTCTGTTTTTGGCAGGAAACTTCCGTTAGCACTATCAGAGCCTTGATCCTAGAACTTGTGGAAACGCACGTTATCAAGGTGTTACACTACCCAAATTCAAGGCTCAAAAGTTTGAAAGGATCTGTAAAACTCTAAGTTAAAGTGCCATACCCCAAAGCTTTAGATATCATGACTTATACAGGTGTTTTTGAAGTATTCATTTGCATGCTGCTGTACCTTTACTCATGTGTGATATTTCGCAATATTTTCTTTTTTCTACATACCCTCTCTATTATCTCTCTTTTCCACATGTGGGTATTCTATTTTGTGGGAACTTGATTTGGAAGTCAATGGCCTTTTAGACCTTTTTATAATACACTTTTGTTTTATACTTACAGTATAAAACTACTAAAAGTTTCACTCAACACCTGGAGCTAGACAACGATTTCAAGTTTAGGGTTGAAATTCAGCAAGGTGGAATTTCTTCCACCTTGCTGAATGGCACAGGAAAGCTTGGATTATGCTAAAATTTGAACTTTTCTCATTTATTGTAACCGCGTATCTTATAAAATAAGGAAGTTCTGTGTGCACGTGTATTAGACCGGGTTACTATAAATACGAAAAACAAATGGCTTATTCTGACCGGACCGAGTATGCAGTCTCATCGGATCATGTCGGTAGCATAAGAATTAGAGGGTATATGGTAATTTTCAATCTTTCGCCTCACTCAGCTTCTTGTTCTCTTCCTCTACACATTATTTTTACTCAGAAGTTTATTCAGCAATTTGATGACCTTTCAGGAGCCCGAAGACAAGGGATGTGAGACGCGTATCCTAAAGGAAGACGGTTGACAACGCTTTAGAATGCGTCTGCACCACAGGAAAACCTTGAGTAAAACATGCAGTAGACGCACGTCGGCACTTTATTGCATACATATACCAAACAGTTGGAAAGAATTCAGCAACAAGAAGAGGTGAACGACCTTTGGCAAATGCTGCAAAGTTTTAAGCTCTTGTCAAGATTATCAGTACGCCGTTAACTTGTATTCAACCCGTTTGAGATATCTGTGCGATACGTTACCGGCGTGTGTTTATGAGATGCTTCACTGTAGGCCCAATGTGGACGCACCCTTAGATTGCATCAACACTACGATAAAACGTCATGAAAACACATTGGAAACTTGTCGGATAGGTATCAAAAACAGGCCAACGACCGTAAGTGGAGAACGGATGATCGTATGGAACGCTGGTTAGGACTACCAATAAATCGTTGACTTATACTTGACCTGTTTGGGATGTGTGTGCGACAAGTTGCTGACGTGTTTATGGCATGTTTCACTGTCTTGTGGACACGCCCTTATATTTCCTGTAAAAGATGTTGGAAGTTAAGGCAAAAAACCTCGCTCTCTTTATCATATTGCATATGCTAAAGATTCTTACTCTTCAACGAAAAGTGGCCTGGTTGTAACTTTCCTACGGGAACCATTTTGGTCACTTCTGCAAGCAACCATGTAGAATCTTCATAGATTAGTCTGCTCTATAAGCGTTAGTTATATGGTTACCTGCCCTTTCGGTCTCTTGAAGACATGAAATATACCAGTAAAAAGAAATACAATTAAAAAGAACAGAAATAAAATCCTCTTTATATGGGTGTGACACCAAATAGTTATTTTAAAAAATTATTACTGTAATTACATTCTTTGCGAAACAAGGCATTTGCTCTCTCGTATTCTTGTTTCTCTCTCTCTCTCTCTCTCTCTCCAAACCTTGATATCCTTCTTTTTTTAGTCCGAAATATTATTGCGTCTCGCCATGTTTAAGGCGCTCCCCCTCCTTTTTTTTTTTTTTTTTTTTTTTTAGCAAAAGACAATTCTTTCCGCACAAAAAACATAGCTGCTTTCTTTTCCGCTCATTGTTCTTAATGGAGTTCGTTATATCTTTAGTATTACCATTCTGTATAGAAGTGATGACAATTATATCACAAAACAACTGAAGACAGCATTCTACTGTTTAACGGCGGCTTCTATAATTATTTATGGTATTCTAAAAATTCATTCAAATCTCAGCAAGATTTGATGTCACTTCTTGAAAGACTTGTATTTTTGCCCTTATTTATTTTCAGTCATTAATATATCAGAAATAATCCATTTACGATTTCCCTCCATATTTGTAGAAGTATTAGCAATAATAACAATATCGATAATCAACCAATAAGGCAGAACGATTATTAACGTTGTAATTCAACTAATCCCCTGGTAGCAAGCTCATTCAAAACAACACATGACGAAAATTCACTATCGTGAAGCTAAAAATCATAATCCAAGAGATATATATATTCCGTTTTTAAAAGTCTCAAGAAATTCGCAAATTTGATTTGTAGGACGTCATCAATAAGCGCATGATAGTTTGTGAAATAAAAGAGAATAACAGCACAATTCATCACTAAACACAGCAGTTAATAGAAAAGCGTCGATGCAGTCAGCGGTCGTTGCCATATTCAGAGCGATACTTTTTCACATATAAAGCACGTTCAAGACAGAAGCCTTAACGGGGGGAAGGAGAGCTGGTTTATCAAGTGAGGTTGGCATAGAGGGAGCTGGTTTTGAGTCTCACGCCTTCTTTTCCTACAGCGTCAGACTACCACTGCTTGATTCATCCCACTTGTTATAATCTATATATATATATATATATATATATATATATATATATATATATATATATATATATATATATATATATATATATATATATATATATATATATATATATATATATATATATATATAATATTTCCAAATTACACAGTTTCCTGTCATAGAAGGTGACCCCAGAGAAAGCCAATACTATGGTAACTGTCACATTCATAATTCAGTTGCCTAATCGGGGATGAACACTCAGTGCAGTAAAACTTCCAAAATTGCCGTTTCTTGCACATACACATCTTTATACATCAGCGTTATGTCGAATCCCCTACACACACAAATGAACCACTCACTCTTGTTCTCGCACTTCCTGGATATCAGGACCTGTCCTTTCCAATACCTCTTTCGCATCATTTAGCCAGCCCTTTTTAAGCTGTTGTTCTCCTTCACCATCATTCTTCTGAATTATACTCTCTATCTGCCCCTTATCACTATCAATCTTTCCACATGACCGAGCCATCCCAAAATATTATGATTCATCTGTTTATCTGCACTCATCTGTTTACCGCTCGTTCTGTGTATCTCCACATTTGCTCACTACATTCTACATTGTCGAATGTAGTAAGCAAACAGTTCATCTCAACCGCCTCAATCTTTGACACTTTTTTTCCATCAGCCTATCATCTTTCTTTCCACATGCTTGAACCATACGCTAACCTTGTTACCACTTCTACAGATCTCCACATTCCTCACCATATCAGTTCTCTTGTCTCAAGATACACAAAATGATCAGCAACACCTTCAACTTTTTTATTTATACAACTATATTCAGTATCGATACTTCAGTTTAAGAAGGATGAGTTGGTTCAACAACCTGTTCATAATGGGCGCCCCCCCCCCTGGGCTTCCATAGACAATTCAGTCTTTTGCACACCTTATGCCACCATTCTTGATTCGTCTGTTCTTGCGACTCACCTTTTTTCTAATCTCACCACCATCTGTTCTATTTATTACCAAATACTTTTATGAATCAACCGCTTCCATTAACATCAACTGCAACACATTATTTACGACTCATTACTTTATCCCTCAACTTTCCGTCTACATCCACTGTCCTCTGCTTCTTATGTTCTCTACATCTACATGCATCTCGCATTCAATTTTACATTTATTTAAAATATACTACTTTTAACTTTTATTTAAACAGTTTTGATTTCGTGTCGCCGCTGGTGATGGCAAATTAACTTTAAAAAAAAATCATTAAAATCTCTGTGACTCCAGCTAAAATAAAATCTCTCTCTCTCTCTCTCTCTCTCTCTCTCTCTCTCTCTCTCTCTCTCTCTCTCTCTCTCTCTCTCTCTCTGAAATGGTTGCTCGACTAATTTTGGAAATTTTCACATATTTGTAAATGCAATCGCGAGTGGCGTTTATTGACTACGAATGTTTTCCTTCTGCGTAGTGTTAGATGAATCATGAAACTGGTGAGAAGTCTTGGTTTTCATGCATGTTTCTGTGTATTCATTAAATCATGAAGGGTTTCGACAGCTGGCATTACTTGAACGTAATATCGCCCTCTTCAGTACGAGAAATCAATTCCGAACGAACTACGAACAAGAATCTAATTTTACTTTGAACCCATTTCTTGAAACCTTTATCATTAGAGTTAATGTTTAGCGATAAAATGATTGCGTGGATTAACTCGAGAACATTTATAGTCTGAGATCAATTTCTTAGAAATGATACGTTGCCTTATCTCACAGGAATTATGTTTGAATCATTTATGATTTTTTTTTTTTTTTTCTGCGTTATCAGGGAAGAATGCGTACTACCTTTGATTCCGCTCTGATATCAAGATTTATATCGCTGGTTGCTATACATTGACTTCGTAGGATGCAGTAGTAGTAGTAATAATAACAATTAAGATAATGAATAACGTAAAGTTGTTATTTCTTTTTTCCTCATTTAATTTTTTATAGAAAATGGCTTCACAATAACAGAATTGAATGCGCAGCTATAAAACGTGTGTATGTATTTCTACGCATATTATAACTCGAGAAATATGCTATTTGCCATAAGAAAAACTGATCAAATTGCGACTGATAATCAGTGTTACTTCTGACATTATCACTTTACATTTTTTTAAAAACTGAAGCTAATTTTATGTAATTTATGCCTATGTAACAACTAATGAAAAAAATTTGTAATAGTTTTTGAGATATTTGCAAAAATATGCCGGTATGTTACTATTTTTTTTTAATCCAGTTCTATCATTTAGCACCAAAATGTATTTTATTTTACTTTTTATGATATACAATCCCAAAAATTTTGTTTGCATTGTACTCTTATGTTGCTTTACAGTGTTTTATGATAACAGCAATCATTCGTCCCATCGACATCCCCACAAAAAATTGTATTTTTCACAAAAATTCCTAGAATATTGTCAAGCAATAAATAACAATAACAATAATAGAAATTTTGCGGTGTATGTTACTAATAAACCTACTAAACCTGTGATTAATAATTCATGATAAAGATGAAGGTGATAAAGGAGAATCTGTGAGTAGTGGTTAATGATGAAAACTGGTAATTAATGCAAAAAACATTATTGGATGAAAAGCGCCCCACCCCCACAAAAAAATGAATGGCAAACAATAGTTTTATTCACAAAAATCTGAGTAGTTCTTGTCTTGTTCATTATTTTTGTTGAGTTCAGTTACAATAATCCATAAAAAGACGGACCATTAACAAGAAAAGGAGGGAGGCGGGTGATGTTGAAAAGATTACACCTCAGTTTGCGTTTATAGTACGCCAAACTGACACAGTGACAAGGACATGACATGGCCTCTTTCAAGACCATGGCAACACAGACCCCGTCGACGTTAGAGAGTTTGGCAGTCTTCACGGCACTGGAAGTCATGGATATTTTTTCACCATGTACGTTTTGTTCTTGTCCAAGGGAAAGATCTGTTCCATCAACAATGGCTTTCATGAGCTGCTCACAGATGTTGCGGCATCCTTCTTAACAAGTTGAAAAAACGATATTCTGATGGCGAATGAAAATCTTGTTGTAATATTGTAACTCACCACGGCGACTCTAGGCTGGCTGACAGCTATCCAATCAAGGTATCGCTCATAGTGCCCTGATGCTGCAGTGTGTTCAAAGGGGGTAGTGGCTGGACATTAGTGGCAGAAGTTGTGTGTGTTAATGGACGACTTCTAAAACGCCCACCGTATTCTTCCTAATGTTGGGTTTCGTGAACCTAATTCCTTTATTGTTGTTCCTCTCTCAGACAACTTTTCTTTAATAACTTGGGTCCTCACAGCAGTTACTGAATTGAGAGGAAGGCACTGTTGCAGATTGTTATTTTCTTGGCCTTGAAATTAGCCGAGTAACTTAATGTCCACTTCTACTTGCTTCTTTGGCCTTAGATCACTTCCTCTCGACGGGTTCCCTGTGCATATTTCTTCGGTCTGCAAGTTTTAGTGCCTCAGTGACCAATATGCCTTGATAATTATATTAATCACCTCATTCCCCACTGTGAAAAACCACTCGTTCTTTCAGTTGCAAGGGGGACTGACCCTCTTGGTTGGAAGAGATTTCTTGGTACCATTCTTCTTCACAAAGCTTTGATATGACAGCCCAAGGTTTTTTTTTTTTTTTATTAACATTAACAGCTTATATCTCTGGTGTACTGTCCCTTATCTTCCCCTTTTCATGCTCTACCGGTTGTTCAGCCTTATCAATAAAAGGTTCCACTAGTTTGGAACCAGTGCTGGTGGTAGCACAGGCACTGGATTCAAAGCTGATTGAGGTTACACACTTGCCAACATGTATGGGGCTGCTGTATCACTAACACTGTTAGTGATACAGTGATGCACCCACTCGTCATTTGAGGTGCCCTGTCACTGTAATCGTAATAATAACTTCTTTTTCTCTTTCTTTTCCTTATACTGGCCTCCCCCTTCATTTTACCTTTCCCTTCTTTTTAACATCACTACTTTCCTCTTTACCCTCAGTTATCATAATACTGCCTTGATCAATAACAGAATTATCACCAAGAAAAGGATCATAATCATCACGACCACCATTATCTGAAAATGAAGCATCATCCAAAATAGCTTTACCTTTTGCTTTTTCACATTGTCCGGAGACTGCCCCGCCACAACTCACTTCCTAAGAATCTACGTTGTCTAAACTCATTATAACGGTAATATCATCGTTCGATGATTAATAAAGCCGCCATTAATAGCAATAAAGTTTTATTTATTTACGGAACATTCCGAGTCCCGATCGGCTCTCACAAGACAATAACAAAAGCGCTGATTGCCAATCAGTGATTGGCTGGTCGGTTCTCAAATAATGGGAAGTCCCTGTATCGGCTCTCCAGAAATATGAAGTGTAGATCGGCTACCCTGCCGCATGGTGTATAAGATGAATCTCGATGACAGAGATTCCTTTTATTATCTTTGAAAGATACATGGAGAGGAGTCGCTCCCGTTAGGCGAAAAACGCTTAGCATTAAAGGCGATTTTATGCCACATTTTTCAGAATGTTTCAGAAAGGGATTTCTGTACTCACCCCATTTTCGTGGACATATACACAAAACACATGTATATACAGTATTATATATGTATATATATATATATATATATATATATATATATATATATATATATATATATATATATATATATTATAAAGCAGTTTCCTGTAATGGGTGTGGCTAAAGAGGAAAATCATACTTCGGAATTTCCTTTTCTTGCAAACACTTGCAACGCTTTCACTAGCTTCTGTTATCTGCAAACAACAGCTATTATACTCTCCATTCATGATCCATTTCCTTATTATATAACTTTACATCTATATCTAATGTTTTTTGTGTGTCTGTTAATTTTAGTTCAGGCATAAATAAATTACACAGCTATGGAGACCTAACATACCTTGTTTCTAATATATTTTTGCACTAGACTAGTCACACCCCCCCCCCCCACAACATACATATTCCAACACACTTCTTTTCTATCATAAAACTTATGACTGCGTCCAATAACTTCTATACAAACATACTGAACACCCTCCACATTTCCTCCCCATTTAGCCCTTTGTTGGCCGACTCGGTTGAGCTTCAGACTGTCACTCGATGGGCCGGAGTTCAATTCCCGCGGCCGGCTGATGAAGAGTTAAAGGAATTTATTTCTGGTGATAGATATTAATTTCTCGCTGTAATGTGGTTCGGATTCCACAATAAGCTGCAGGTCCCATTGCTAAGTAACCAATTGGTTCTTAGCCACGAAAAAATAAGTCTAATCCTTTCGGGCCAGCCCTAGGAGAGCTGTTAATCAGCTCAGTGGTCTGGTAAAACTAAGGTATACTTAACTTTTTTTCCCCATCAATTCTATCATAAGCCTTTCTAGTTCCATGTATACCAGCTACCAGTGTCCCAAGTTCATTCGCTATTTTCAGGTCATATGATTAATGTCCATGAAAACAATATTATTCTGCACAGATGAAATGGTGTGGCTGCCAGCTTTAACATAGAATTTTACAGGGAATCAATAATTGGTGAAAGCAGAGGCCTCTAAGGCCGAACTCCAGTCAAACCAAGACTACAGAAGAGCCGATCTCACATCACCTGCTTACTCCATAATGCATTGAACGTAGGGCTTGCTATACCTAGAAATGATGGTGTGAACTCCACCTAGGATATTTTTGTTGACTAAATTACTAAATGTAGTGGTTTCCTCTTCTCTGACAATGGTCATGATTAAGAACTATGTTGAACAATCTTCTGGTGTGCTGACTCCTTTGAGCTGTGTGTAAACAGGGAACTTCTGCTGTTGCCTTCACAGTAGTGTATACTCTTTACGGGTCATTCCTTGTTTCAATCTTTGCATATCATTCTAACTCACGTGCCACACTTTCCAGTAATTTCTGTCGTTACTTATAAGGAAACTGTGAGACCGTTTTTTCTACAAGCTTTTGGAAGAAAAATTAAGTTTCTAGCTTGTACAAATGAATATGAACACATTTCAAAAAGTAATAACCTAATAGTGTCTTATTTTTTTTCAGCTGAAATTGCGTAGTCAGGTGAGAGAGAGAGAGAGAGAGAGAGAGAGAGAGAGAGAGAGAGAGAGAGAGAGAGAGAGAGAGAGAGAGAGAGTCTGTAAATGAAGTGCTCACTGTTCAGGAATACAGTGGAAGCAAACGTACTAAAAATGCACTTTACACTTGAGTAACTGAGTGAATGATCTATTAAGTGTTTTCGTGTGATGAGACTGGCGTTCTCTGACTCCGTCGATCCACTGGTGATGATAATTAAAGATTAACTTTTTCATTATTCAAGCTTCATTTGACGTTGTCGTTTCTGAGGTTGCTTTTGCATTTCTTTGATGAAATATTTTGGGAATCACCAAAAAAGCATGAATTTTATTAATCTTAACAGTAGGCTGGTTAGTATTTTAATGGTATTTCATTTACTCTAATCTCTCAGACGATAAAGCACGCTATCTGAAAGGGGCTTTTGACCTAGTTTTAGCAACAAGTACGAAATAATTATTTATCTTTATAGATAGACATCTTATAAATGACTGAAAATAACGCTGTTTTTTCATTGGTGACTCAGTTTTATGTAACTTACACACATACAACAGCACAAACACGAACACAAACACACACAAATATATCTGTATATATATGTGCGTGTGTATGACAAACAAACACACACACATATATATGTATATATATTACGGCATTTATAATTAATTTTCAAATAAAGAATGAACACCCCATGCTAAAGCACTGTACAAAATCAGCAGTTTATATTTACAACGAAAGCTCCTAATAAGTATACATATGTATACCCCTTAGCACACTGCATCACTCACCTTTAGTTTGCATAAGCCGTCTTGTTCCCTAGATTTAAAGGTTTTTCAGTCTTATCACCTTAACCTCTCCATCTAATTGTTCCTTTCCCGACATCACTCTCATTCTCCCTTTGATAATACCGAAATTAAGCCCTACACTAACCTACCTTCCTCCATTCTCTCTACGTGGCCAAGTCCAGTAAAAATACTCTGGGGCAACTTTGTGCTTCTGTTTACCTTTTTCCCACTTTCTTGCACCCATACGTTTCTCACTCTTTAAAGTTTAAATCCTCTCTCGTTCAGTATATACTTCAGGCTTTTCATCTCAGCAGCTACCAACTTTTTATCTTATATTCTCCTGTGGCAACTAAATTTTGCTTTCATATATCAGATCTGTCTCACCACTCCCTTCACACAGTACACCACAAAATTTGCATCTAAAAGATACTCTTCTTTTCCAAACCTTTGGCAGAAATCCTGCTACCTTCTTTCTTGCATCCTGATATTAATTTCTTCTCTCATCCTACCAACGTACACATTCCTACCTGAATTTAAATTTAATATCAACTATTTCTATTAACAGTCACTGAAAAATCTTGTTGGTTTCTATACAGTCAAAACCATACCATTCATAGCATTCACCCTCAACTATCTTACACATACGTTCAAATTCTCACGACTTTCTGTAGTGTCTTTTCAATTTCAACCAACCATCACTGAATCAACTGACAACATTAACTACTACTAGCTTAATTTTCTTCTTTTTCACGTTCTACGCAACTGCATCTACGTCACCTGCCCTTTCGCTTACTCTTCACATCACTCTATCCATAAACATGTAAAAAAAAAAAATCATGGAGCCATACACACCCTTGTTTCAGACCCACTTTTATATTAGTCTAGCTGCCCTCCACCCAGCCGTTTACATATTCTTTAAAACAGAAAAATAAAGTTTGATCGCTCTCACCTTATTTCCCTCTATGACCTATAACTTCAAACCCTCTGCACCAGATGCCTACCAGTTCCAACTTTAACTTTCAGCAGGTCCATGTTGCCACATTCATCGCACCTAAATTTACACTGTTCGTCACCAATTAATTCTTCTGCTAGAAGAATTAATTGCGCTCTCTATAGAAAAAACCCTGTCATATGGCTTCAAAGTATAATTTGTAAACTTTTGCCCTTGCAATTGTTATAATTACATGTCACCTGTACTCTTAAACCAAGAACCTTCTCTTATTCAGACATTTACGAATGAATAAATGATTATAAGATTTTATCTGCCTTCATAATAATTCAGACATATCTTACACTTCCAGGTAAATAACTCATTTACACTATTAACAACGTAACACCGCATTTCTGTTGTCGCTAAGGACGAATAGTGGCAAAAATGATGAGAGAGAGAGAGAGAGAGAGAGAGAGAGAGAGAGAGAGAGAGAGAGAGAGAGAGAGAGAGAGAGAGAGACCCATTGCATTATCTTATATTACATCATTCAAATATACGCCTGAGAGAGACAGTGGGAGACCGCAAAAATACAAGTAGAAAATGAGCGTCTAGTGAAAGTCTTTTTATACATTTCTGTTTGAGCATTAGGCAAATAACTTCAGAAGCAGATTAAACCAATATTTCAGGACAATGAGCTAGTAGACTGGCTATAATTTAACGACAAGATCTTCATAATAAATGATGGATGAAATTTCTGCCAAAATCTGAGATCTCTGTAACAGTCTGGCACTGGAGTCCCCAGTCCAGGAGGCAGTGTGAACCCTTGGGCTATGCTGATCTTGGTGTTTTGCTTTTTTGTCATTAGCCTGTCAGTCGACCTAGTTCCATCTGTTTTCTCTTGTTACTTTACGTCTTGTCTACTTTTCCTTCTTAATAAGTAGAATAGAATATAGAAAAGAATATAAAATTTAGGCCACAGGCCAAGAGCTGGGACTTGTGAGGTCATCCAGCGCTGAAACGGAAATTGACAGTAAGAAGGTTTGAAAGGTGTAACAGAACGAAAACCTCGCAGTTGCAATATTAAAAAATAGTTAGGAGAGGGTGGAAAACGAGATGGAATTGAAGAAAGAGAACATGAACGGAGGTGTCGTAAAAGGAATGAAAGGGGTTGCAGCTAGGGCCGAAGGGACGCTGCAAAGAACCTTTAATTAATGCCTACAGTGCACCGCATGACGTGCACTGACGGCACTACCCGTCCCCCCCTAGGGATTTCGTTATAAGTTAACTGAACAATTGTTTCTACAGGCATATTACGCAATTAGCCTTTTGTTATTTTTAAATGGAAAATAACGTTTATTGCGCGTCGAATGATCTTATCTGATAGCGCTTAGTTCACGTCTCTTGTCTTCATTCTGACAGAAATAGCAGATCATCACATTAATCTTGATAACATAAATCTTATGTTATCACCCAATTACTCAATGAAATTTAGGTCATTTGAAGATTATTTAATAATACCCCACGCCAATGTTATCTCAATTATATGCGTGAGTTCTAGTTTGAAGGTAGATGTTATATATTCTTCATACTTATTAGACGTGCGTTACTTTTTAAAAATAGTTGGTTTTATCAAACGCCACTTTCTCGTCGTCTTCCTAAGTTCAAATTTATTCGTGATATTAAAAGTCTGCAGTGATAAGCTTAGGCCCATTCCTGTAACAGTAGGTTATCTTTGAGATAGGATGCTCATTTTGGAAGGTGATATTGACAGGCTATCAAACTTCGATCACCTTGATAGACCAAGTGAAGATTCTCAAAGACCAAGATACGAAGGGTCATTAAACCACAGAAGGAAAGTCAATTATTCTTTCAAGTGTTTTTGGCCTTGGGAATTGTTTTCATATTACGATTGCTTTGTAAGATATAGGAGTATTTTTCAATGATGACCGCAGCAGTGATAGCAAAGGTAGAACATGGAAGAGGTTCTCAGAACAATATTACGTTATAATCATAAGACCCATTTTTTCTACTATCTTGCAGAGAGATGCAGCATTGCTGTTATGGATACAGAAAAAGAAGAAAAATATCTCCTCGGCATATATCTAGGCCGTCACTGTGTATCATCTTTCAAAAGATAATATTATGTTTTAGTTTAGACGAATGAAAGCATCTTCTGTGTAATCTTTGGCTTTTTTTTTTTTTGCCCTTTTGCCTTTCATCGGTTACTCTGAGAGAAGTGATGCCACACTTGCAATGCAGCTGTAAGATCAGATCCGCGTTATTAGATTTTTACGTTAATGAGAAGACACTTTTTGAGTCAGGCATCTTTTTTATATCTAGATTTCTTGTCATTAATACCCGTTAATAGAGGTATCAGACCCAAGTATGGAGACGTACCATCTCTGAATTCTCTGGAATGGAAAATGAATATAACACTTCAAACGACGGAATAACGTTAAAATCATATTGTAACCTGAAAAGGGCTAAATTAAACAAATGCCCTGTTTTTATATTTTAATCCATGCATGCACAATGCTGTGCGCATTACCTGGTAAATATCGTGTAAATACGTGCTGAAGTACTACTTATAAACATTAGATTTTGTCTTTTCTATTTTCAGTAAATGGCAATATAATAACGTTATATTATTCTGCCACATCAGATTAGATAGAAATTGTTTGCTGATAAGCACTTGCAGACGATCATTACATTTTATGTTACTATCAACTTGAGCGTTGAAAAACAAACAGACACGAATCAACTCTCGTGTTTTCGCTCGCCCTTCATAACTTTCTTCTGTTCATCATTTCTTTAGTGAGGGAGTGTAATGGCCCCCTCGAGCCGCCAAATAGGTACTGTAATTCGGCTAGATAAACAAAAGCAGGCAATCTGCCAACTGAAGCTTCTTTGGGACTGTATGCTCAGAAGTAGCATTCACGAATTAGTGTTATTGATCAAAATGAACGAATGTCCATACTAAACAAGCATAAATGGTCACGGACTTTCAAAGTAAGTTCCCACAGAATGTGAAATAAGCGATGCGAAATAAAACAGAAAATAAAAAAATAAATTTAAAGACAGAATATAAATATCTGTATAAAAAGAGCAATGCAGAAATAGCAAGGTGAAAGTGCATTGGGTTTTAAAGTTGTACTAAAGCATCTACAACGAAGTGGGTGGAACCTGGATCTCAAAGCGTGTTCTTGGAGGTGGTTTCACTGAACGAGGTTATAACGGAGTTTCATCCTGAGGGAAAGATTCAGAATAAGAAGCGTTAAAAGACCAGTTACCCCACTCCTTAAGTTAATTGGCGTTACTGTCGAAGTCAGTCTTTACCTTAGTATGATACAGAATACACGAAAAAGTAATCTGTTTCAGCTCTGTACAGTTAATGGATGATCATTGATTTTTAAAATCGCTTGCTTTGATATTGGTTTAAGAAAGATTCTACACATTTGCATTTAGACATTCAGGTGTTTTAAGAATTGATGCCTTGATGTTAAGAAACATTTCCCCTTTAATTTTTAGTACGAAAATATTTTCACTTGTTTTACCTGACCGAATTTTAGATACAGATCTTAACATAAAAAAAAAAAAAAAAAAAAAAAAAAAAACTTATCATCGATACGCTGCTAGGTCAGTGACATCAGAAAACACTATTGCCAGTTTGGTATGACATCTCATTGTGAAAATGGATTTGCCTTGTCAAATAGCTACCAGCCAGTTACGAAGACCCTCAAGCCTGCAAACTTCTTATACATTATCCTTATGCTTTCCTGGTTGTAGCTGGCTGTTTGAACGTAACGTGGGTGTTGTAAATGTTAAGGGTAACGGCTTATACCCATGGAGAACGAGTGATAAGCCGAAAGAGGACGCCTACACAGGCGTTGTTTATTTATTCTCGACTGCCCGGCGGGAATTATTTACAGGCTAATATTCCTTTTTCTTGATCAGATGTGAAGCCTTTTTTGGAGGATCTGTAAATGACTTCCAGGTTCGTATTTGTCTCCTTCGGAACCTTGGGGAAGAAGCCTAACTCTGTTATAAAGACGTGAACATCTCAGACTCCTCTCTCCAAATCCGAAATTCGTTATGCAAATTTGGGGAGAAATCTCCTACTGTCCTTTGAGCAGGAAAGGTCTAAATTTCGGAGTTGCCCAGTGAAGGTTAATGGATGGAGACGTTTATTAGTTCATTATGAGGATTTACACTGTGGAGCTGGCGTGTTTATAGATTCCGTTTGTAATCTCCATACAAAAAAACTGTGCCTTATGAGGCAGTTGATTTATATCATAGCGAAATATTAGACAGCGTAGACAATATTTGCTGCTTAGGAATATTATATTAAAGTGATCAATTCAGAACAGTCTGCTCAGTGAGCAAGAGTCTACTATACGTCGGCAGTAAGACAGTCTAACAGTATTCTCTCTCTCTCTCTCTTTCGTACACATTATATATAAAGGTATGTATTTATGTATACATGTAAATTACGCTATTGCACGATCATTCATCCTAAAGGGAAATTTGTACAACTATACCTTTGCGCTGATAATCTTGACAACTTTCGTATAGAGCAGTGGTCCTTAACCTGGGGTACCAGTATACCCAAGGGGTACGAAACCTTAAATCTGGGGGTACGAGACATGACACCCAGTGCAATGGTATTGTATATTTTCTGTATATTTCTCATATGTTTGTATTGCATTTATATTGGATGGGGGTACGAGAACATTTTCTGAAGTATCGAGGGGTACGGGCACTGAAAAAGGTTAAGAACCACTGGTATAGGGGGACCCGTACGGCCACCAATTTGAAGCGGTAACACATTCCGTAGTAATTAAGTTACCCGACAACCTCAAGTTATCTGAAACAGTCCGCCGTAGCAAGAAACCACTAGTTGGGTGCAACGGAAAGCGGGGTTGTCGTCAATAAGAACACCTATAATAAGTGCAGCAAGGGGACGCCTTCTTCGACTGGAGCCTTACAGTATACTTCATTAGTTCTGAGCCAACTAGTTTTTAGACTGGCGTCGAATGGGTCAGCAATGCCAGCAGCTTAGATCAGTTATTTTGATTCGGTCAGAGCGAGTTTGAAAAATGAGACTGATTTTGTTTGCAACTACAACCTTCATGCAAGCAAACAGTATTAATTTCATATAACTGACAAGAATGAAAGCTTCACCTGTAAAATAATCATCATGCGCAGAACAAGAAATAAACAAGACAAAACATATTTAAAGCTGTTGAATACCATATTACGCACAAGATATTGACATTTAATGGCAATGAGCCTGAACATTTCTATACGGGGAAGTCATTCCAGATTTCCTAGACATTTTCTTTATTTATTTATTTATTTGTTTTTTACTCTTTATAAAAAAAAACAATCATATTTCTGCCTAGAAGAAAATCACCAAACTCGGGGGTTGTAGTACTCAACTCAATATACATGCAGGACAAAGGAGAAAGCTATCTATTCTGCTTCTGCGGGCCAGAATTAGGCTGAACATAAATCTTCACATGATGGGTCGTATAATGCCGAAAAATATTTTCATTGACCATTCCTGTGGTAGAATGGTACTGATAGGCGCTTTTTAAGCGTCTTAAATTGTCCTGATAGAACTTAATGAGACATGGTGTGTGTCTGTTCATCCAAGGAAGCACCCATGACCCTTTAAAATAACACGAGTGGAACTAAAGTTTATTTTCACGACGACAGATGGCTTATACGGTATTCCGTTCCTTCATTTGATCTCTCTGTCTAGGCCGCCAAATGTTCGATCGCAGCTACGTCCCTTAAATTATTCATGGCAATAGTTCTCGGCTGCCAAAATTCCTTCATAAATTCCTGTATGCGAACCCTTATGAATATCAATGGATCTTCTAATGATTGTGTATTAACGTTCAAAGTAAGTCAGGCTTGTCTTCTGGAATAAAATGACTCGAATATAGTTTGAGCCTGTGTTGTGGAGAGATTAATCTTTGAACAGAAATTACTCTCTGACCTGATGGACGTGAGACAAAAGCTAGCAATAGGACTCAACGGGCATGAGACGCATATATCGTTACACCACTATACGAACAACAATGGGATCAAATTCGTTGTTTTTGTAACGTTAGCCCGCTTCCTATTACGTTATGGTGCGTGGTTGACGTCGCTTCCCTATGTCCACATCGTAAGTGTAGGGAAGGCGTTTAAGGCAAGAATTTCTCCAGAGAAAATCATGTGAAAGTCCGTATGAATAGAGCTGACCCGTTTGAAGGTTTTCCTTCTTATAAAGAGTTGTGTGCATCTAAAATCCAGTTATCCTCTTTATGCATTCCAGGGGTTTTTATGTATTCCAAGTTTTACGAAATCTGTTAACATTAACCTGGACGATTCAAGCTATTTTCTAAATTCCCTTAATCAATAGTTATGGCTGAGATTTATCCCCATTTGCCTGAATGGTAATCTTTTGCCTTCGTTTCTTTGGAATAAAGACACCTAAATCCAAATTAATTTCTGTTTCCGATACTCTTCACTCTTAAAAAGCCGTCCGTCACAACTGCAACAGGTGCACTATACAGTGATTAGTATTTTTTATTATGTAAAGTGAAGAAACATTAATTTGAAACAACCCTGGAACACAATCGACTTGCAAAACAGGGTTCCACAGGAGAGCATTTATTTATAAATAAATACAGAGAAAGCAGACAGAATATTATAAAGTACACAAGGGTATAAATTTGATCCAAGCATAAATGTTTAAATCCAAGACACAAAAACTAATGCAATGGCGTCTCGCACTTTACAGCAGCATCACAGCTTCTCTTAAATTTCAGAGCAACGACATCAATATTCCTGCCAGAGAAGCCATTACATCGCTCTTCAGTGAAGGGGATAAAACACTTTTATTACGGGTAGTGTGGCTCTGTGGAGCCTTAACAGAGTCTGGATACCGATTCTTCGCAAAGCTAGCAGCAGAATCAAGCATTTGGATCGCAAGATCTTAAAACATCAGTGGAAGTTCTCTGCTGTAATAGCATTTGTGGACGACTGCCAAACGGGATACCTTCCAGCAATAGTGCAAAACAGAATGAAGGTTGTATTGCGGAAAAGGTAAAGACCACTTCGAGAGATCTTATCCAAAAGATCATTGGGGGAAGCTGTTGACACCCAGACAGGAGAAAAATGTTTCAGCGATGGGAGAACAATGAAACAAGTATCTGGCATTAAAAAACATCGTCGTTGCTCTAAGGAGTCTTACAAATAATATCTTTCTGTAAAAGCTAAACTGTTTATTTTCAGGAGCTATGAGAAAGAAAAAAAGGCAGCACCAAATAGTGCCAAACATCGTGAATCATTAAGCACACTTTTACCTGCACCAAGAAAATCACGGCGTAGATTAACAGCTCTCCTAGGGCTGGCCCGAAGGATTAGACTTATTTTACGTGGCTAAGAACCAACTGGTTACCTAGCAACGAGACCTACAGCTTATTGTGGAATCCGAACCACATTATACCGAGAAATGAATTTTTACCAGCAGAAATAAATTCCTCTAATTCTTCATTGGCTGGCCGGAGACTCGAACTCGGGCCTAGCAGAGCGCTAGCCGACAACTCTACCGACTCATCCAACGACGAACTAGAATAATGGTGCAACATAGTCAATCAATAAAGCACCTGTTTAGATGGATTGTAGCGTCACACCTGACCCCATCAGCGTAAAGTACTATCTAATTTCTTAGACAAACATCATAGTGAGTTCTATTATCACAAAGTGACTGACGTCTAATACACCACTTATAACTCGAGGTTAAGAACTTTCCTGACGTTTCCCAGGTAACAGTTAGTGTCCGTGGATTCACAGGTATACATTAAAAATGTAAATTTAAAATAAAACTGCGAGTAATCACCGGCTCACCTGTCAAACATACATACATACATACATACATACATACATACATATATATATATATATATATATATATATATATATATATATATACATATATATTATATATGTATATACATACATATATATATATATATATATATATATATATATATATATATATATATATTCATCATTTAAAGACCCAATACTGTTGTGCCCACCGTTTTGTCACAAGTAGTTCAGTTTGTCAAAGTTGGCTCTGGGCTATTGTTCGTCATGTCATGTTAACTAACGATAAATTTTGTTTCGTACTGACTCATGTTTACTGTTATAGCTTCTTAAGCAAAGCTAGCTCTGAGAATGAAGTTCAGACTTTCGTTTACCACGCTATCTGCGAGTGTAGACTCTGTTTGCAGTATTGCTCTTGAGGGAATGATTAGTTTACAGTTTTTTATATTCATGGGCTACTATCAGTGATAAGTGTAAGACAGGTATCGATATCAAAATGATGAATGAACAACAGGTTTTGATTTATGTAACTTTTGATGAACGAAGAGATTGTTGATAAATACTCACAGCAGAGAAGAACCCACTCACCTGAAAAGAGAAAAGAAAATGCTATAGATAAGTTACAAACTGATTAAATCTAATGAGTGTAACCTCAATTGGATTAATTTTCGTTTTACTCTAAGAAACTTATTAGGTTAAAGAGTCACCTATAAATGGAAAAATCACCAAATTTGCCAGCTTAGTAACAGTTTTAATTCCTAGACGCTAAAGCAAATTCTTGGTATTATGATTTGATTAGTTGAATGTATTTTGAAATATCGCTAATGTACACTTTAAGTAGTAAAGCAACTGATTGTTATTCGTTATTGAAATTCGTCTTATCTTTGGTCAAATTTTTCTATGATTTCTTTCATTATCTCCCATAGATAACTAGCTACATAAATTTGAACTGTGATGCATTATGGTTTCCAGCATTTACCTAACAGAAAGTCCTATTATTCAAAAAATGGTAAAATACTGTGGAACAGAATAAGAGGTGGCAAGAGAAATTGTATTATTTTGTTGTGAGCTTCTTGTTAGGTTCAAAAGAGAGGTCGTAATTTTACTCCATTATACCCTGACCCATTGCATTTTCTTCCTAATACTATTCTTTGTACATGTCTTTAGCTATGTGTTCATAAAATCTTTGTTTATTGGTTTTTAGACAGTTCCTCTTTGACATATTTTTGTTACATATTGAGGTTTTCTAAGTATGAATAATAATAATATTTATTATTATTATGGTTCTCGGTTTGCTAATTTCGGTTTTATCTTCAAAATATTTGAGATTATTCAAAGGCCAGAGAAGAATAATAGTAATATGATAAAATAATAAGCAAATCCTCACTTAGTGCGGAGCTAAAGTCATACATATCTTTGTAAATAACAGTCATTACGAGATTATCTCTCACTCTCTTCATCCAAGAAAAGAAAAATATCCGATACTCTGATGGGCAAAGTGTTACCCGGTGCATTTTCATGCTTCAAGCTTGTCCAAATTCTGTATAATACCATTTAAATTGCAAACTATTTCACATAAGGTAACTCCATTTTGCGAAATCTAATTAGCAAGTCAATACACAAATAGGTCTTTTCTATGTGAAAGTTTAAACACCTGAATGAATATTTTGAGCAATTGTTTGGAAAATTTTGGAACCACATAAATCTCTTTATAGTTCTAAGGAAAGGGTTTAATATGAACTCAACTCAAATCGCTCGACATATCTGGTACGAACTAGAACCACTGTGCTGCAATAACACAATCATCAAGATTAACACGGCCCCTGTTGCGTACACACGTATCCAGAAATAAAGGGAGCTTGTTGAGTGTTCGTTTGAATGTGACCAAAGCAATATAGGTAGAGATGCCGTTTTGCAGTTTGTTGTACATTTTCTTCCCTTCCCCGCAATAAGCAAAGCAGTGCGAAAGGCGGGAAGAATTTCTTTAAAGATGAGTTGTCAAGGAAGTGAAAACTGTGTGCTAAGGAATACTTTAGATGTCACTCGTTGCCGTGGACAAAAATGACAAATTATCAGTTATCAGTGGTGCATCTTTAGTTTATTGTAGTGCTTTTAAAAAATGAAAAAGGGATTTTCATAGTCATGCTACGGTTTCTTAGTGCATCCCTGTGAGCTCCTTAAGTAGAATAACGAATGTTGGTGTACCTAGTCACTCGTCAGTGATTGATTTCGTTGTCATGTAGTCTTAACACTAATGGCATAAATGCTAAAAAAACAGACGTTTAACAATAATCAAAGTAATTCGCATTACATTCACACTATGCAACGTTCAAAACAGCCTCCAAGATTGGTGCATAATTTATCTAATGTGTATTTAGCCTATACGAAACTAATCAATATATCTAATGTGTATTTAGCCTATACGAAACTAATCAAATGACTGGCCGTCCTGAGCAGTTCTTTAATGGAAATGAAACGTGCCTTTTTTTTTTTTTTTTTTTTTAATCACCAACTCTCCGTATAACGGTGAACGCAGACTGGCAGATTTTGGCTTAATTTTCCTCTTATGACAAACGATTGGCATCTTCCTTCTAAGTTCCTCCTCCCCTTATCCTCATCATCACCATCGCATCATCGTTATCGTCGTCACAACTCTTATCCTCTTCCGCTTCCTTCGTCTAAAGCTAACAAGACTTGATCGTCCTTCAACTCCTTAGAGATTCCTCATTCGCATTAGCCTCCCTCGCAAGCAAGGGATGCGCGTGTATCAATGGCAGTGGGTTGAATCTGCGAACCTATATCATTATTAAAACTGTTGGTCTGCTCTTCTGCCTTATTTACTTTCTCTTTGTACAGTTATGCCAGTAATGGTGGCAGTTAAGTAAGAGGAGGGACATGGTCTTGCCATTAAGAACTTGAGCTGATGAAGATGAGGATAATAATAGATCCATCCCCAAGAGGAGCAATGTACGTGACTGACAAAAAGAAACTCATCTCTCTCTCTTTTTCTTTCCCTGCGTCTCGCTGAAGTACACAATTATGTTGTTTTGTCACTGTATTATGAAATGTGGGGCTCTTAATTCTTCGCAAAGAGGGTTGCGTGTTGTTCTCTTACGGTTTCTGGTGAATGAGGGTAATGTTACAATACACACACACACACAAACATGTATGTGTGTGTATGTATGTATGTATATTATATATATATATATATATATATATATATATATATATATATATATATATATATATATATATATATATATATATATATATATATATATATATATATTCAACAATAGGCCGTTTGCCTTGTAGGGGATAGATCCAGGGGAAAAACGAAGCGACTATTAGTGACATCTTCATACTTTAACTGTTTTTAATCACAGATGAAACATTTTATGAGAAGCTCCCACAGTATGAACCGCTTCACATATCTACAAAAAAGAAAAAAGCTCTTCAGCATCACATCTAAACACCCTGAACGCACTGGATCATCCACTTCTCTTCCGCAAGCAGTCTCTTGCTTCATGAAAGTCTAATCTTTCCCATTCAGGTTTCTTGCACTCCATGTATCCAGTACTTTCTATGTCTTTCTCTCCATCTTCCCCCCAAAGCTTCCCAGCAATTCAAGTTTTCCTTTAGGCATTCGACCACCATTCGCTCATTATAATCAAACCCTCTAGAAGCACTCGGCTCCCTCTTTCTACCAATGCTAACTTTTAACCTCAACACACTTCACCATTTCAACTTAGAGAGAGCACAATTCCATTGGGTTGTTCCTGCCCTTCTGAATATTTGTTACAACGAAAAAGCAGACCATCCAGCTAAGTCGGCAGCAATAAGTTAGCTTTCTTGAAATTATGCTTTTCAAAATAGTGATTTTTCCCCTTTTATTTATCAGAATAATCAAGCAGCTGGAAATGGTGCAGCAAATTGAAAGAATTACTTCAAAGGTCCTGATGCCATGTTAATGAGAAATTGTAGTATGCCGATTCTATCTTGACCATAAAGCGATTGGTGGCTACCTTAAAATGGAGAAAATGAACTTAGTAGAGATACAGCTGGCAATTGTAATAGATTAGCAAGATATTTCAATCAGTAATCTCCTGTCAAATAATTCTAGTGACATTATACCTTTACGATGCAGTAACTGGTCTACTGTGTGCTTTTATTTCTTCTTATTTCATCATAAATATTCTATTAACCTAAGAAGTCAGAATAATCAAAATATGAAGAATCATATTAAAGTTTTAGACATCAGTCCCGGTTATGTTACAATCTTTGTTCTGACATGGTAACCGGGCAGCAGTTACCATGCCTACCCTTTCATGTGTCCTTTAAAAGGTCGTCATTTGCTTCAATAAAAAACACAAATTGCATTAACCTAAATTCTAAGGGAAATGGCGGCATTAATACAATCATCATGTATATCAGAAATCTGCTGAATCTCACAAGCGATTTAGGATATACAGTACGTGCCTCCATACATAAAACCTAACGTTTCTTTGGAGAATTACCATAAGAAATATACTCAAAATGTTGCCGTTTTCCATTGCATTCTCTATGCTGCGACTTTCATCCTGTTGTTCTGTCTAATGTAGTGTTATTGTAGGATGGTAACTGAAACACCAGTGTTTCAAGGAATCTCACAGTAAGGAGAATTTCGGGCCAGCCCTAGGAGAGCTGTTAATCAGCTCAGTGGTCTGGTAAAACTAAGGTATACTTAACTTTTTCAAACCTATAGGCATAATGTACTGCACAGTGAGTATCTAAACAATTTACTTATATTTGTGATCGTTGCAGCTTTTATTCTTTTAATTTCAGCATTACTAAATGCGAACATTTTAAGCACACGTAATAAATACTAATTTTAAATTAAAACGATTACTACAGTAGTTACTTCAAATTGATGTCAAGAGGTACTCAGTTAATCTGCTTAACTGAACCATCACAATTTCAGATTAATCAGTCAGTATACGCTCAGCGTTCTTAGTAACGTCTCTTCATATCAATAAACATGGCAACTGCATTGGCTCCAGATAATCATGCGGGCCTTGTCAATAAACTACTTTCTCCAAATATATCAAATATACTTACCATAATAAAAATATAAGGGAATCAAGAGATGGATTAACTAGTCAACGTAAAGCTTCGTTGATGATGGCAGTCTAACTCGTATCTTTCTTTCTCGATGTTTACTGTAATTCTTTGGTTCACGGCTTCTTTCTCGCCGGTGGCGTGCCCCCAGCCAGAGAGCGCGAAGGAGGAAGATAAATATGGAAATGCAAATACACGAAACGCACACACCACGTGCTTCGTTAAAAGAGGCTTCTTGAGCGCTTCGAGGTGGCAAGTTGAGCAAACATTCTCCGATCCAACAATAGGTTTGCCTTCCATGGTACTCCACCAACCATGAACTCTTTCTCTTCTCTCTTTGGGCCTTCCTCCTCATCCTCCTCCTACTACTCCTCCTCTTCCATGATTCTTCTGACCATTACTACCCATGAACCTGGGATCAATCCCATACCAGACCCTCCCTCATCCCAAACTTCTTGAGTTCCGCATTTACCCAAGGGTTCTGCTGGCTCTACGCTATCGCAGCAATATGTTTTCTCTTGTTCACAATGAAACTGAATTTTATCAAGACGAAGTTTGTTTTGTTAAACCGACTGATTACGGCGCATTGTGTTCATTTATGTTTTCTAAACGCTATTTCTCTGTGTGGGATGCGAACACAGAAAGGCGTGTGGTCAGTTTGTAAGATTCACAATGGGTACAATACAAATCATACATTCTGTCTCAAAATGTTTTTTGATCACTTGAAATTTACTTTACAAATGTGAATTGCTTGCAGCACGCAAAAGTTACGTTTATCTGCATGTTGGCTATCTCGCTTATCATTCATATGTTTCTTAATACCCACCAAGGAATATGTTCACGGTTTAAGTGTTGCTAGCAACATTGCTAATTACTGGAGGTGTCGGGAATTGTTGTTTTCCTTGGTTGGTGAGGTTGAATGTTAATGTTCCAGCCGTTAGCACGAACGCTACGAGCTCTTCTTTTGTCCATGTGCTTTGTTGCCTTGCTTCTCGCTGCCAACAACAATGGTAATAGAAATTACATGCACCGCATGGATGTATATTCCATTATATACAAATGACAAGACTGTCTGCGACCATAAAAGCATTTCAGTAGTGACTTGGTTGTCAGCGGCACTCTTTTTGACTTAGAGTACAATGGAAATAATGCGATGTATACGTCTAGGTCACTTCTGCTTTTACCTCACGGAATTGGCAACACAGGGAGGACTGACTTTTATAGTCTCCAGAGTTCTTTTTGCTCGTTTGTCGTCGTTGCAGGGGGTAGACGTTTGGGTACTAAGTCAAAAAGACTTCAAGGTGTATAAGGATAAAGTACGGTTCTAAAAGATATATTCCAGGTCCCGCAGATCTTAAGAGAAATGAAAGCTGATATGCCAGTTTAATGAAACTTCTTAGATTAAAAATACACAACCTTTCATGAACATCATCGTCAGATAAAAAAAAAACTGTTGCTTATTCAGAGCTATATTATGCGGCATCTTATACTGTATTGTGTATGGTTAGCATCTCTGTCCTGAATCTTTTACTGCAAGGTATAGCTACTCATTCACCTCAAAAAATATTCCTTTTCCCTCCTCACGATCTTGCCCACATTAATCCTGTATATAATGCAATCTCTCTCTCTCTCTCTCTCTCTCTCTCTCTTCTCTCTCTCTCTCTCTCCTTAGTCTCCTTTTCCTCCTTTTCCCGTCTGTCTTGCAATTCAACTCCCAACAAACTCCGTTTTTCATTTGCTTAACTTCTAACAAAAATGTCCAATCATGCGGCAATTTAACAGCTTCCCACGCTTTTATGTCTTCAAGATCCTTTGGTATTCCATTGACCCTCCTTGAGTGTTTCAGATATGTCTTCAGCTCTTAATAATTCTGCCTCCTGCCAATTTGCATCTACTCTCAGTGCTTAGGACACTGAATTACATTAATTGCCTCAATCTCACCATTTTCTCTCCGCCCCAGTAAGAAAAAAAAAAAAACTCTTGCTTCAGTATGGCAATGAACATATGTACCTTCAGTTACTGCTCTCCCACCATTACAATTACCAACTCGGATTTCACTATCACATCATACTTGAATTATTCCTCTAATACAAATACTTCCAACACGTCAAGCCCTTGAGAACACACTTCTACAAAAACGTTTATTCTCATTCATTCAAAGCACTCTTAACCTACGAACGAGATCTCTTACTTTTACTTGGATGCATATTCCATACACAACCAAGTTTCCTCCCTAAAACCGACCCAATCATTTGTTTTTAAAACAATGCTTCTGTTTTGAATGAAACAGCACGTCGTTTTTGCAAGGTTTTGATGCAGTGCAAACACCATGCCGGTCTTGTATCTCATGCTTAAATTTACTCTCTCCATTTCCCTCAGTTTTTGGCAGTTTTCTTTTTTCGAGTACATTCGCTCTACATCTGTCTAATTGGTTTTAGAAATTTAGAAGGAATATACAAATCATTCGGTTGAGTATTTTAATTGAAATTTAATAAATAAAACTACTGGCAATAAACCATCTTACTGACAAGAAGAAAATGAAGAAGGGCGAGCAAAAGATTAATTTTCCCCACTTTATTTTGAAGTCTTCCGCTTGATACAAGAGAGTGAAAATCAGCCAGTCTTTTCAAACTCCCAACACCTTCCACCTCTTTAAACAGAGGATTATTGACATGGAAAACAAGATGTGCACCTGCCAAAATAGCAGAACCAGACGGCTTTCTGATCTGCGTTTCGGGGAGAGAGAGAGAGAGAGAGAGAGAGAGAGAGAGAGAGAGAGAGAGAGAGAGAGAGAGAGAGAGAGAAGTTTCAAGTGTTGACTTTTACACGGACAGTGACGACAGCAGCTGTTAAAGCTCCAAAGTAATGAGAGTTATATATCAATTAAACATACATATATATAAAAATAAAGATAAAATCCACGAAGGAAACGGGAAAGACTGGAGCGCTGCGAGGCCTTTCGACACTTACGTCCTTTACTCAGTCTGCTAAGTAAAGGACGTAAGTGTCGAAAGGCCTCACAGCACTCCAGTGTTTCCGTTTCCTTCGTGGATTTATCTTTATTAACATATTCATCATGTTCCATATTTTCGTGATTCAGTTATACATACATACATATAAATAAAGGCAATACCACGAAGGAAAGTGAAACAATGGAGTGGTGCTAGGCCTTTCGACTTACTGTACTTTACTTAGAGGACTGATAGAAATATAAAAATAAGTTTACAAAGAACGCTCGTATAAATGACAGAGGGGATTATAAAGGAAAATATGTACCTGGAATCCAACACAGTTGAAGAATTATAATTATAGTAGACCTACCAAAACAGAGGTAAATATTTAAGAGGTTTTACAAAAGATTAGGCCCAACAGCTCTGAAGCAGGGAAAAGTCAATTAAAAGATTATACAGGAAAAGAGACTGACCACCATAAAATGACCGTGGAGAGATAAGCTGATTACATATGTTATAAAAGTACAACTCAATAATTCTCCTTGTGGTAAACATTAACAGCTTTTGCAAAGTGAACATTTTCACAAAAAATATATATATATATATTAAAACATATGAATACATAGAAAATATATATACGATAACTAATTAGTAATTAAGTCAGTGGTTTTATCTTTAAGGTCATTCTTGAACATTTAACTAATACAGGGGTCCAAATAATACATGTCAGGACTAAGGTTAAAATTACAACTGGAAGTAAGCTGTATAATAGCAGATTCTAAAAGATTTCATGAAGAGAGATCTTTTGATCTGGCAATCACTGAACTTTCAATCCAATTTATCCTGTGAGAGTTTTCACTTAAATGAATGAATATTGCATTGGATGTTTGCCCAATTTTAACAGAATACTTATGCTGTTTAATTCGTGTTACTGGATTGGCTGATATGAAAAGAAGAGGCAGTTCAAGCATGGAATTTTATATATATTACATTGTTGCTTTCCTTAGGGCTATTTTTTATTAACATTCCTTTTTGTGTGTTATTATAGGAAAAAACCAGGTTGACATTAAAAGATTTTCAACAATCATTTAAGGCTTCAAAACCACTAAAATAAGGCAGAATGTTCTTAGGGGTTTCTTTCTCCATGTTTCTTTCACTATAAAACTTTTGAGAGCATTATTATAGTAAATATCTGGTATATGTGAAGGGGAACATAAATCTGTCCATATTTTTCTTAAATATTAGATTTCTTGATCTAAATACTGGGGACTGACGATGCACAATGCTCGTAAAAACATAGAAGAAAAAATTTATATTTTGATATTAAGGTGGTGGCCTGAATAAAAATGGACAGAAGTTGTTTGTTGGTTTCCTATAAATTCTGAATTTGCATTGAAATGGTTCTCTGTGTATTAAAACATCTAAGAAAGGGAGGCAATTGTCTTTTTCTAACTCTAAAGTAAACTTAATGGATGGTACCTGGTTATTCAAATTAGAGAGTAAATCATTTACATCAATACCAGCAGACAAAACAGCTAAAATATCGTCAACATATCCATACCACTTTAAAGTAGTATAAATGATATTAGGTAAATATCGTTTTTCAGAGAATTCCATATAGCCTACAAGTTTGAGAGGAGTGGGGATAAAGGGTTGCCCAGTGCCATACCAGATTTTTTTTGGTAGAATTCACCATTGAATATAAACAACCTAACGAGTGAAATAATATGACTTACAGGTAGAGGTAATTCATGATGGGTTAGTTCATTACTAAGATACTCTAAAATAAAATCTATAGGGACTTTAGTAAAAAGAGAACAAACATCAAAACTAACCACGCCGTTTAAGAAGATATGACTATCACCCATTCAGTGAATTCAGTGCCATGATGTTAAAACGCCACATAGCAGCCGCAAAGCAAGAAGAGAAAGAAAAATTTAAGGAATTAGAAAAAGTCAGAATTTCATTCAATCATTCTATACCCGGCTGACTGGAAGGGCTCGCTGCGACAAGAAATTCATGGAAAACTTCGTAGGACTACAGATGCCCTAACAAGGAAACTGGACAATAAACTAAAAAGTCTTATTGATAGCAGTGACTGGACTAATAGTGCACGTTATGATTTTGTTGTAAACTTATCAAATAAACAAATAAGTGAAAATGTTCTGAGTGCACTCGGATATGGTTTATATATCCTTCTTTGTATCGAATAGACCGTCTGCTTTAACGACTGCGTCGTCCCTACGTAAATTCGACAAAATATTGTGATCTTCTTCAAAATCATGTTGACATACTTAAAGGTATTGTTTATGGAGCTGCCAATGTTAGTCAGGAAAGTAATTTCCCTGTTCGTTATAAGAAAAGTTTGACCGATCTTAAAAAAGACAATAAAATCCACATCACAAAATCCGATAAATCGAATAGCATTGTAATTTTAGATAAAGCTGACTACATATCACGTATGCAAGCACTACTGGATGATGATACGACTTACCAGAAACTAAAAAAAAAATCCCCTTGATCAAGTCATAAAAAGCTTCAATAGCACAGTGAAAAAAAAAACCCTTAGAGATAAAACAGAATTAATAGGTCAGCTGTCAGTAAAATTTTCCTCGTTACCTTACTTCTACGGATTAGTAAAAATGCACAAAGAAAATAATCTTATGTGGCCTATTATCAGTGCTGTTGACTCAGTATCATATAAACTTTCAAAATGTATTACCAAGCTCTCGTCCACGTTACTTGGAACTATCTCCGATTCTCATATATATAATTCTCTAGATTTAGTAGATAACTTAAACAAAATCACTTTCTGCTCTTTTGTTAATTTTGATGTTTGTTCTCTTTTTACTAGTCTCTACAGATTCTATTTTACAGTATCTTAGTAACGAACTAATCCATCATGAATCACCTCTACCTGTAAGTCATATTATTTCATTCGCTAGGTTGTGCGTTTGTGATTGTAAGTTCATATTCAATGGTAAATTCTACCAACAAATATTTGGTATGGCAATGGGCAACCTTTTACCCCCACTCCTCTCAAACTTGTATATGGAATTCTTTGAAAAACGATATTTACCTAATATCATTTATATTTTAGCTGTTTTGTCTGCTGGTATTGATGTAAATTATTTACTCTCTAATTTGAATAAACAGGTACCATCCATTAAGTTTACTTTAGAATTAGAAAAAGACAATTGCCTCCCTTTCTTAGATGTTTTAATACATAGAGAACCATTTCAATGCAAATTCAGAATTTATAAGAAACCAGCAAACAACTTAACTTATGTCCATTTTTATTCAGGCCACCACCTTAGTATCAAAATATAAATTTTTTCTTCTATATTTTTACGAGCATTGCACATCGTCAGTCCTCAGTATTTGGATCAAGAAATAGAATACATAATAAAAATACGGACAGTTGTATTATCCTTCACATATACTAGATATTTGCTATACTAAAACCTGCAAAGAGTTTTATAGCGAAAGTAAAATGTAGAAAGAAACCCCTAAGAAAATTCTTACTTGCCTTACTTTATTGGTTTTGAAACCATAATCATTGTTAACATCTTTTAATGTCAACCTTGTTTTTTTCTATAATAACACACTAAAAGGGATGTTAATAAAAAAATAGCCCTAAGGAAAGCAACAACATAATATGTAAAATTCCATGCGTGGACTGCCCTTCTTTTCATATCGGGAAATCCAGTAAGGATTTAGAAGTACGAATTTAACAGCATACTCGTAAGTATTCTGTCAAAACTGGGCTAACATCCAATGCAATATTCATTCATCTCAAAAGATATATTGGACTGAAAGTTCAGTGACTGCCAGATCGAAAGATTTCTCTTTACGAAATCTTTTAGAATCTGCTATTATACAGCTTACTTCCAGTTGTAATTTTAACCTTACCCCTGGCATGTATTATTTGGACCACTGTATTAGTAAAATGTTCAAGAATGACCTTAAAGATAAAATCACTGACTTAATTACTAATTAGTTACCTTCTATATGTTTTCTATGTATTCGTATGTTTAATATTATTTTTTTAAAATATTCACGTTGCAAGAATTTTTATTGTTTAACAAAAGGAGAATTACTGAGTTGTACTTTTTTAACATATGTAATCAGCATATTCTTTTCATGGCCAATTTTTGCTGGTCAGCCTCTTTCCCTGTATAATCTTTTAATTGACTTTTCCCTGCTTCTGAGCTGCTGGGCCTACTCTTTTTCAAAACTTCTTGAATATTTGTCCCTGTTTTGGTAGGTCTACTAATTCTTCAAGTGTGCTGGATTCCAGGTACATATTTCCCTTTATAACCCCCATCTGTCATTTATACGAGCTTTCTTTGTAAGATTATTTTTATATTTCTATCAGTCTGCTAAGTAAAGGACAGAGTAAGCCGAAAGGCCTAGCACCATTCCGTTGTTGCACTTTCCTTCATGGTATTGCCTTCATTTATATATTCATCACGTTCCATATTTTCGTGATTCAGTTATCCATACA
>NC_089754.1:23083177-23088177 GCF_040412425.1 Macrobrachium rosenbergii | reverse complement strand
GGATGTATAAAGGGAATCGCATAAGGCAAATGACGATGATGTTTGTGGAGTATATATTTTGGAAGGAATGAGATATTTTCTAAGTTGCAGATAATTCGTAGAACCAAATGCTTAATTGTCCTCCGAAGGATATGTCGTATTGTAAAAACGCGTCGCAATGTAATTTGAAACCATCAAAATACATGCGTGTGACTAATTATAATAATAATAATGTAAAAACAATAAATATAAAAAAAACTGCATGCGTACAGATTGCTCTAAATACAGCTGGCTTTGTACGCAGATATCTATGATTGTTTTAATAGACACATATTTGCAAGCAGATATATACAGTATTCGGTGACGTAGGTAGAATACTTGAGACTATATTGTTATGTATATAATCTGGAACACTCTAAATTTATACATGATGAAGCCTTCGTACTCAATGTGTGGACTGAAGAGCAGTTCCTTCACCCGAGATCGAGTCGATTAAAAAAACGGTCGTGATTATCGATGCGTGGTGCCTCATAACGCCACCGAGTGGTTGGGTGGTGAGGAGCTAAAGGGTATAAGATGTCTCTTTCTATCATCTGAGACGCCATCCTCCCCTTCCTCCCCCCCCCACAAAAAAAAAAAAACTCTCCTGCGCTTCTACACCAAACAGCTTTGCCGTGTATTTTACAATATTTATGTGACTGGACTTCATTTATCTCTCCATTCAGATCGAAAATTGCGATATGTACCAGTATACAAGTATTAACCACTGCATGCCCGGGATTGTCATCGCAGGGACTGTCTTTATCCAACAGTAAAACGTTTATAATTATATAACAAGCTCTTGTTTTTGTTTCGGTCAGAAAATGTACATCCAGCCGAGGCCGTATTTGCTGTTGGGGCGAGGAACAGTCATAGAGAAAAACATGCTTGTGAGTTCTTGTTTCATACTCTTGCTTCCGCGCTCGGGCCTGGTTATGTCTTTGTTTGTGACGATCATTTTGAACAGTATTTATTTCTCCTACAAGCATCCGCAATAATGACCCAGATGCTTTTTTTTTAGTTGCTAAAAATGAATAATTGTCAACTAAGGTTTAAACTGAAAATACATTTTGTACACAGTGACAAGATCAATTCCATGTGCCACTGCATGTTGATGAAAAAAAAAATGTTAAATTAAATATATAAGAGAAATTCAGGCAATAAAGACATCTGTGTCAGACATTAGCAGCACATAAAAATTGACAATCACGAACACAACTAACATAATGTCAAGGCATTAGAAATACTTTTAAGCATCCATTGACTGATACAGCTTGAGCAAAACTTCCGTGAAACAATAAAACATCTATACCAGTCATTTACTGATAACTTACAGCAGGCACTCGTTCAAAATAGCTCACATAATATCCAAGCATTAGATATACATTTAGTGTTGTTATTGTTAAAAATAAGACGAATATTCCAGCTAGCGACACGAAGACTATATGGCACGTGCACATGTTTTGCTAATAAATGACTGACGCAAATGTCTTCCTTATTACCTTGCTTTGTCTAAGGGGTTGATTAAACCGTAATTTTTCGCAGACATGTAATTAACTAGTGTATTATAGTCGTTTTGCATAAAATATGTATTATCAGTTAGAAAGGGACTTAAAATATTAATATTTTTGTCAATTTATGAATTAGATGTGCCTCTGTTCGTGAAAAATTATTATCTCTGAGACTTTCCGTTCCCCTATAAGGGCGTATAGTTATTCCGTGAAGATTAAAGGGTTGGACGGAGATGTTCTCCAACGTTTATTGGGCGCAGTCTCTCTCTCTCTCTCTCTCTCTCTCTCTCTCTCTCTCTCTCTCTCTCTCTCTCTCTCTCTCTCTCCTGAGAAGGGCAGAATAGTTAGAAAGGTGGAAAGGGGTAGGGGTGGGGAAGGACATCAAGAAGCCCTCAAGTACTCAAGGCTACTGGAACCAGCACTTACGAAAGAGTGTGCTCACTCGTCCATTTGCTGGGCGTGAGAATGTTAAGGAATGTCATCTGTTGATTCCAATAAAAACACAAAAGAAACACTGGATAATAGTTCTTCTTTTTACCCCTTCCGACTGAAAAAGTTGTCGCCGTAAAATTTTTCGAAATGACCCTGGTAATGAACCCAGAACTTATCTGTAGCATTCCGCGTATGGGCAGAAAGATTATTGAGGCCGTATTACGGGAGTCTTTCCTCCTGTGCGCAAAAGACAGCGGCGTACAAACCCCTTCATTACAAACGGTATGGCACAGCGGGTGCTATAGGGCGACTCTAAACCCCTCAGCTCTCTGGGGACCTAAACCACAGTTCGTCTCCACCTCCTTGACCCCACATCTTTTCGGGAGATTTACCTCTTTCCGACCCTTCACCTCATTACTGGGTACTCCGTTACCACGTGTTCACGGGAACACGCAAATATCCTTTCCTTTTTGTTTGTGAGAATACCCTCGCAGGTATTGTGAAGTAGAATAGTCTGGTTTACTTAAATTCTTAGGGTAAAAAGGTGAAGTCTTACGCATTGTACTATTCTGGGGTGTTAATGTATTCATGAACTACAGGAAGTTCCTTTCCCAAAATATCTTATTGCTTCTCTCTCTCTCTCTCTTTTCTCCCCACCCGCCTCTCTCTCTTCGAGGTGGTCTTGGAAGTATTAATAACAAGGATATTTAAGCGACAGGAAATGCCTTGGTGGTTCTGCGGCTGTTTAGTTTTTTCATTCTCAAAGTTGGGAAGGACATCGTATGGCAACAGCATTTTCCGCCGTAACCTTTCTTTGTGTTAGCCTGCTCGGACTGTTCCATGGCGGTAATTGAAAGCTTTTGACGAGAGAGAGAGAGAGAGAGAGAGAGAGAGAGAGAGAGAATTTGTTGGAAGACAGGGCTGCTAATAATTCAGATGATGCTGTTTTATTTGAGTAAAACTGAAAACAATTTTAACAGCTCAGGAGTTGATGAATTCATTATGATGATTTGAAATATGTTTCATCCATGATTATCTGCGGTATCAAAGTTTTGTTGAGTTACTACTTTACTGGCAATATGTTATGAACATTCATGAATCATGTATATCATCCTGGTCTTGACTTACAGAATAATGTGTCCATGATTTTACTTGAGGGAAGTTTATGTATTATCAAGAGCAATTATGCCGGAAGTTCGTATTGGTCTTACCAATGGTTACATAAAAGCAAAGGTTAGCCACATAAACCAATCTTAAGTTACTTTTCGTTGTGTCTGACAAGCCAATTGGGATCTAACAGTTTGAAATACGCTGTGCAAAAGGAGATCGTATGAGTCTTGAATGCGATTAAACAGACAAGTAATAATCTATCAAGGGTTTTTAAAAATCACAGTTCACATCAAAGGACAATGGTTTCACGAACCGCAACGTGATTACAGCAATTACTAACTCGCGTGCTTCTGACATAATACGATCTTGCTAAAGGCGTTTGTCGTCATGGTTGTTGTGAATATATATATATATATATATATATATATATATATATATATATATATATATATATATATATATATATATATATATATATATATATATATATATTATATATACATACATACATACATACATATATATATATATATATATATATATATATATATATATATATATATATATATACATACATACATATATATATATATATATATATATATATATATATATATATATATATATATATATATATATAATATATAGATATTAACATTCACCCTGCATTTTTAACAACGTGTATAAACAGGAAAAGAAGTACCTTACGGGGATGGTTAATACAGGAATGAAAGGGTTCAAGATGGGCGGAATAATCCCAATTACAACGACTAAAGGCGAGATTAACTGGTACTGGATTATCACGGTCAGATAGACGTAGAACCTCTATATCGAAGCTCTGTATGATTTGACGCATAACAATTTCCTCAGAACACTCGTATTAAGTCTCAAATTTTACTCTTCTTATCGTATGAAATTATATCGCTTAATAAAAAAACACCTTTTTTATCTCTTGGCAACACTTGTGCTTCTAATTCATCTTCAGTATTTTAAACGCATTAAAACTGCACACCTCGCTTTTCAAATAACTGCATTCTATACTAACCAAAGGAAAAAAATTAATTATACCTTAGTTTTACCAGACCACTGAGCTGATTAACAGCTCTCCTATAGGGCTGGCCCGAAGGATTAGACTTATTTAACGTGGCTAAGAACCAATTGGTTATTATACTAACCAGCTCTCAGTATACTTCTGTATCATATATCAGGGAATTAATCCAATACACACACACACGCAGTAGCGTGTCAAATCCTTCTAACCCTAACACAAACAGTAGCATCCAAGTCTAATTTGCATACTTTCTCGACCCTCCTTTCCAATACCACTTTCACCCTTTTCAACACTTTTGAATTATACACACATTTTCCTCAACTTACCGTCACCTATTCTTTCCTCGTGACCAACCATCTAAGATAAAAAAAATAATAAAACTGGTTCACCCTTGCAATTAAGAAAAGTACTGATCAAAAAACTGCTCGTGTCTTTGAATACGAAAGCCGTGGCTCTTGGTTCAATTGGCAAGTATTTCGAGCACAAACAGAAGACTTCCAAAGACTCGTGCGAAACTAGTACAAGCCTTACCATATCGGAATCATTGTAAATCTCTGAGTCGGGAAGTTGGGGAAAACACGCTGGTAAGCAAGCAGTTAGCTTGCCCAGGTAATTCCTTGTGTGCAGTGGCGCTCAGGTTCCAACTTCTTTTAAGACTTGTATGGCTAGTGGGCAGCGCCCTTGCCTTTCAATTGAAAGACCTGGGTTCGATCCTGATGTGAGTCAGAAATTTATTTCTGTTCCACACGTGATTGTGTGTTGAATATTTCTATCATATTCACTCAGAATGGATAATTCGAATGAAATGCTGTCAACTGGGTCACTGCTGAGTCGGGAACTTGGGGAAAACACGCTGGTATGCAAGCAATTAGCTTGCC
>NC_089754.1:23053177-23075677 GCF_040412425.1 Macrobrachium rosenbergii | reverse complement strand
GATGTCTTCCGCCCGAGATTATTTTTCCAAGATCGTTTGGAAACGTTGTTGTTGTTGTTGTTATTATTATTATTATTATTATGTCCAAGTGACGCCAGATTCATAAGAATTTTTAAGCTTTTTGACTAGTTATTGTCTCACGTCAACTGCATTCTTCTGTAATTTGGTGTCTTTTAATTTGTTTCCACCTCGAAAAGATTTTTTAAAATCAAAGTTAATCGATACTGTCAATTTAAATGATTACAGAAATGTTCACGGCAATGAACTTGCTTATAGATGTTCCTGGCTTGAGATTTATAATCTTTACGCAACAATTTAATGAGAGCAACAAGCCATTTTCGCCAGATTCTCACAGGATTCGGCAGACAGATTTAGTCTTAGATGATAAGTGAAATTTTCGGCATGGTGAAGTTAAAGGAGTTGTGCAGCTAAACACGGAAAGACATTATGGAATGGATGAGAACTTAAAAGGTAGAAGGCAGTCCAGCTGGGAGCCGAGGGACGTTTTATAAAGAGACTGACGTATTGTTTTAGGTGTGCCGCTCAGTATATTGCACCTAAGTCAAGTATTTGAAGTAATTCACTGACTTATTTCAACAAAGCAACTTTGTAACGACTGTGGCCATTGACGGAGGGATTTGATTTTAACTCAAATGAATTCTTGATTTGAAGAAAATATGTTCAGCAAACTTTCATTCAGTTGATGAAAATTGGTGCTTTATAATATTTCAACGCTTTAATTTCAGAAATCAGTATACACGAATGGTAATAACGAGTTAAAAGTGACAATGAAAATGGAATCTTTGAAAGTCTCATCAGGGGCACACACATGAACTAAAGAAGATGGATATCATTTATGTCTACGAATATGACTAAAAGGCATGATTGTCATAAAAATACATTCGCCGCTGACATGTATTGAGTGAAGACGCTTCATTAAAATGTACAAAAGCCACCGAAATGTGCTGTTATTAAAAATCATGAATCTTAAGAGATGTATACGAGTATCATTGAAACTAACGAATGTGGCTTATATCCCCAACTGTCACCGCAGAGCACGTGTCGCGAGTCAGTAAAGTGCACAGATTTCACCGTGCTACATATCCATAGCGTCATGATGTTATAGGAAATAACACGGCGGTGAGATTGAAGGACATAACAGTGGTTGTTTGTTTAATGTGATCACGAGTGCAACTGACACTTACCTCTGTCCTGCTGGTATTAAGAGATGATCGTTTGGAGGGAGATGTAAAGGCTGGAAGTCTTGATTTCACTCCAAACACTTGCGCCACCTTTGTTTTTAAAGAATTTCTTCTAGTTAACCTGCCAACTTGCTCAGTTGTGTTTAGACCATTTCGTCTCTTCCACAGTTGGTATGTAGAAACATATTCTATTAGAATAATGGTCTTAATACTTGGAATACACGTGAAGGATATCAAATCATGTTTTGATTTGTAAACTGAGTTATCAAGTATTCAGCGGTGCATACCGTTCAAAGCAATTGATTTCCTTGCAGGCTTCTTGAAGTTTCATAAAAAAGTTTTTGATGCTATATGTTGGCCCTTAAAATTGTCGAAGGGGTTCAGAAATTTTAACAGATTTCGAAACAGATCTATCTATGGTTGTCTCTTGAAACACGCTTATATCTGAATACAGCTGAATAGTCTTGCATTGAAGGTCTGAAGATATGACCTTGAAGCAAGTACCTCTTCACGTAGCTTTAACTCTTTAACTCCGTTGTTGATGAACGTTTTCATATGAAACTGTTTCAATCTGCATCAACCGCACGGGACTGCTTAACTACGACGAACGAACATGATCGTTAAACTGACCCAACAAGAAACTCTCTCACCTGTAACCCGCTGAAGTGGATAACAAACCACGCCGGCGGAACACAGGTGTTGATGATAATCTACTAGTAACAATCTCGTGTGTCTCACCTGGGATATATCCCTCGTCGTCTGATGACGATTCCAGGGCTGGTTGGAATGGAATGGTTCGGTAAAATGAATTATTTCCAATTTTTGTTCAGTTTAAATATTGTCACATGAAGGCGGTTAACTGACGTGATGGCAGTCAAAATGTCTTCTGGAAGAATATTTACACGAGGTTGATTCTGCAGAGTTGAGGTGAGCAGGTGTTCGGGAATTGAAAACACCTGTGTCTGTTTGTGACGTAGCTGTTTGAAAAGGATGTGTGGAGTGAATTTTGTAGTATATGTGTATGCACTAGTTTATCTTAAAGACATGTTATAGAGAACACATTATATATACACATATATGTTAACTCCCCCTTTGGTGTAAAGAATTAGGTACTATAAGGTTATTTGTAAAAGAATAATATTTATTTGATTGTAAAAAAAAAATCACGTGTGTAGAAGTGACAAATATATATATATATATATATATATATATATATATATATATATATATATATATATATATATATATATATATATATATATATATATGTATGTATAATGCGCGCGCGCACGAGTATATTTATGCGTATATGCATTGGCAGCCACAATAACCAATTAACTGCTCGATATCCTTAAACTTTTCGGGTTCACTTTTAGTTGAACGAAACCCCTGTATTCAAAGGAGAAATGAGCGAAGCTCTCTATTCTCATGTGGAATCCAACACAGGCATAAGGGAAAGTGTGAGATTAACAGTAGCGTAGCATAGTAGGTAACGAATTTAGCAGTAAGCTTACTTTTTCTACCGGGCATGAGTTCCAATCCCACCAGGGAAGGAGAGGGTAATGTCGAGAGTACGGCTTAATAGTGATTAAAAGAGTGATGAAATGGGGCAATGTGACTGAAAAATGCAATAGTGTTTCCTGTTACTGTAATGTGTGAATACCCAGTTCACTTGGGATGTACTGCGTCTGTAGGACTTGTACTCTTCTTGAGCAAGTTAATTGGCATCCTCCAACAATTGTGGGTTTGCAGGAGACCAAATCTGGGAAATAAAAATTCTTGTAGAAGTACCTTGAGTGGTTTATAACTGTATTTTTGATGGCTCAGATGGCTCCAGTTGTGCTTAAATAAGAAATATTTCCTCTTTTACTGCCAGTTGGAATACTTGCCGATGCGGCAGGATAAGTCGTTTATCAGCCCCTTGAAGTGAGGGTTGCTGTCATACAATATATTGTGCCCTTTCTACTATCAGCAATTTCATTCAACTTTAACTTTTTTTTATTGAACTCTGACTACACTTTTGACAATTTTCTTAACTGGCTACCCTTCCACATACAAATTCCCCATTGAATTGGCGCCTGAGCTCCTAAGGCCTTCCATCTTCAATGTACCGCCGTGGGAAAGTTTCACATTTTCCTAGACCACCAGCACCTTTTATCCTTTATACATGTACTAGCGATGTCAGCATGAGCACCATTTTTCCCTGCCGTCAGCAGATGATAACCACATTTCAGACCTTTAACTTTCACCTCAAAGGAATCTCTCCGGAATGAGCAGTCAGAATACAGGACTTTGGAAAAAGAAGCTTAAGCCTTTTCTTGTGTTCAAGGAATAATGAATACCTAGAAATGGCTGACAAATTCAACCCAAAGTTAAGGGCTGGAACTTTGTGCATTCAGATTTCCAAAAATTTTGTAAAAATCACATTGCTGGCCAACGTTATTGCTTGTCTGAGTGTAAAAGTCAGGCTCCTTACATAATTGTTAAGACCATAGGGCCAGGTGTCGGCCTACCCCGTGGGTAAATTGGGCGCGTCACGAGATCCTTCATTAAAAGGCTCACGAGATAAGGACTATTTCTTAACATACTGGAACAAGTAAAATGTTTTGTTGAATGTTCTGCACTATATACTATATCCTAACATAGTGCTCTCTCTCTCTCTCTCTCTCTCTCTCTCTCTCTCTCTCTCTCTCTCTCTCTCTCTCTCTGAATAAAATGAATCACAAAAAAACTGAAAAATGGCCCTGTCTAAGTAGTTGAAAAATTTTCTAAACACTTTTGACATTTTAGAAAGAAAATTTTGTGATACGGTTTGCAGAACATTAGCTTAATATTAGCTTCAATGTATATTTACTTTAAGGAATGACATTTTTAGGAAAATGCTCACAATAAATTCATTTAAATAAAAGCGCAACCTGAAGAAGATATGTAAAGCTGAAGAACTCGTTGTAAATCCTCAGTCACAAGGCTAGATGTAATAATTTATTTTTCAGTAGAGTCATTGCCAGTGAATGACCGGTAGCGAGACACGGCTGTTGCAAGGTTTTTAGAGAAATGATAATGAACAATGAAATTTACTTGTGTCCTGTCGCCCAAACAGGTCAATTTTGTTTTTCAAAAAGTAATTTCAGTGTAATCAAAACAATATTTGGTCTCGAACTCATTCGCGTGAAAGCGATAACATATGACGTAAAATCATGGGAAAGAAAGTAGACAATAAACACGTTTCCATTTGTCAAAAACACTTTGGAGTCCACGACAAACACCCGACTCTAACGAGAATAAACATATGCTGTTTTTAATGAAATGCAATGTTAACTGTTTCTTTTATATACAGTATATATATATATATATATATATATATATATATATATATATATATATATATATATATATATATATATATATATATATATATATATATTACATACAGACGATAAAGGATTTTTTCCTTGAACTGCACGTGCTCTGTGGAACTAAGTAGAGGATCTTATATCTGGATATTAGTCAACTGCTGTGGGTCGTGGCTGTGAATGCAAGAGAAGAGAGAGAGAGAGAGAGAGAGAGAGAGAGAGAGAGAGAGAGAGAGAATAACAAAAGTGAGTGATCGTTAATCCCTCTTCGCTCCATTACCCATGGAGGCTTTCCTTTCGGCCTTCGTTAGGTCTGTCCAGCAAAATCTTCTCTCTCTCTCTCTCTCTCTCTCTCTCTCTCTCTCTCTCAGCATAGATAGGAACATGATTGTATTTAAAAATTACACACACACACACACACACACACACATATATATATATATATATATATATATATATATATATATATATATATATATATATATATATATATATATATATATATATATATATATATACGACAGTAATTTGGCAATGCTCCATAAAGCTTTAAAATCACAATTGAAAAGTGCTTCATGGGCCTTCTAAGCTTCATATATATATATATATATATATATATATATATATATATATATATATATATATATATATATATATATATGTGTGTGTGTGTGTGTGTATTTTATATATATATATATATATATATATATATATATATATATATATATATATACTCCCTTGTTTCATTAATTTTAAGAGTAAAAGTTGTAGGATAATAAAATGAGTCATAGACAGAGTGTGAATTGGCTAACGTGCGCAGGTGATACCTACCTCAATGAGGGGAGTAAAAAATAACTGCAAAAGCAATTAAAATAGTGAAAATGTTTGCAGTAGGAGAAAGTTGAGAGCAAATGTGAAGTAGAATAACGTTATGAGGATGAAAGGAGCTCATGAAGATGCAGCTATGAATTTTGGTAGGGAAGGTGGAAGAATGGAAGCAACTCATTTTTACAAGTACAGTGTCTAGACTTAAATATGGCAGATGATGATAGGATGAGATAGAAAGTATCAGAATAACTGAAGAAAGAAAAATAGTGGAGTGTATGCAGCAGACTGGGAAGAGACTTAAGTTGCCTATGGAAGCCAAGATTGGAATGTGAGAAGAGACTGTTGAGCCAACTCTCCTTTATGAAAGCATAAGGAGAACTGATACGACGAGAAATGTGGAGATATCAAGTAGTAAAAAAATACAGGATTGAGTAATGTACGGAACGGAACAGAGTACTTCCAGACCTTTTCTTCAGACTGGATAAAATATAATCTATTTGGGCCCCTCATGACTACTATACATAGGAAACTGCATTTTATTCCCCTTTACGCAAAAAGGTAATGTTGAAAGCACTGGAACTCTTGTAAAAGGGTTCCCGTCGTCCAGCCTCCAAGTAAGGTCCTCCCTGAACTCCTGATGTTTTTGATTATGCAGGTGAGAATGGACGATAATAGGATGGTAGAGGGAGTGTATAACTCAGAAGTGTTAGACAGACGGCAGATAAGAAAATCCAGAAAGGGACGGAACAAGAAAAGCAAAAACATCCAGGAAGAGCGTTTACTGCACCAGGGCTGTTCACCCACGATTCAGCTGGGAAAATAATATGTAAGTGGCAGTGTCTATGATATTCTCTCTCTCTCTCTCTGAAACCACCCCCTGTTAGAAGAAACGGTTTATGATGAAACGTACAAACACGCACACACATAATATAGTGTATGTTGATTACTTTTATATGTGTTGTGTATCTTTTTAAGGCTTGCAGTGACAATCGTATACAAAAAAGTGAGAAGAAATCGAGAAGAGGTCATGGTGGATATTAAAAATACACTTATCTCTATTGAACGTTATCTGTAGTTTACACAAACACACACACACACACACACACACACACACACACACACACACACACATATATATATATATATATATATATATATATATATATATATATATATATATATATATATATATATATATATATATATATACATACATACATACACGTCTAAGCATTTTTACTTTTAACAGCAACAATTTGCGCATGTGATACAGTATTTGCCTTTTACGGATATATTAATCTTTAATTACATTTTTGTTTTCTAGTACCCTACATTTGACTCGTTCTCTCTTTCCTCACATAAGGGACTGTTATTCTATAAACGCTCGTTAGGTAATTAATAGCTTTTTTGTCTCGTTCCACATGAATGTGAACTTAAGTTCGCTAATAATCTATCAACATACGCATTTTTGTAAGGTACTTATTACTTAGGCGACAGAGGACTATTCTATACTTCCTTGCGACAAATAAGCTTACACGCTTATAATTCCTCTACTTATCCATCCACCACACCTATAAAAGGTAACGAGCGTTCCCTCGAAGAGGGTGATTATTGACATTTGACCGAAAAATATGCAGGTGGGTCTCAGCGTCCACGTTAAAGTGAGCCGGCTGTTTGCAAATTTTTCATTAAGGCGATATCTCATATTTGGCTTATTTTCGCGTGAAAACAACTCAAGAGAATAAAAGGAATTAAATGCAGGTATGTATAGATCTGAAGGGGGTTGTAGAGGGAAGGCTCTAATCTACTTAAGTCAACCCACTTTCCATAGTCGGTGTTTTGGAAAATGCCGCCCTGCTAAACCATTGGAAAAACAGTTCCTCACCAATCTCTTTAGGTATTTTAATCCCCCCCCCTCTATTTCCCTCCAGGTCATACATCTGAAGTCCACGGGAGTTATTAGGCTTATAATTCAAAGAAGGCAGCACGTCTTTGTTTTTCTTTCATAGCAGCCAGGATTAATACAGTACTCTCTTAATCCTGATAACATCATTTTACTAAAGAGTTGTTTTTAAAAGATATCGTGAATATTATATAAAACTAAGTACTGTATATATATATATATATATATATATATATATATATATATATATATATATATATATATTATATAAATATATGTATGAAATTTTATCACACTGTGATTTATATACATTCATGAAGCTACATATGTCTTAATATTAAGCGACAATTGTAGCTTCTGAATCTATATATGTATATGTATATATGTGTATATATATAAATATATATATATATATATATATATATAATATATATATATATATATATATATATATATATATATATATATATATATATATATAAATATATATATATATATATATATATATATATATATACAGTATATATAAAATATATATATATATATATATATATATATATATATATATATATATATATATATATATTATAAGGCCAATGTACTGTATATGAAACCAAGGTTGATATGAATAGACATCTGCATCACTGTTTTTCCATGTTTCTCGTGCGGTGACCACGTGATAGAAGAGAGGGTGAGTGACGTTCTTTGCCACAAGGGCACGTATTAACCTTGACTCGCGATTTAAAAGATTTGGCATGAGAGCTGAAAGCCATGTCACTTTTCCTTGTAAACAATACTTTTAACGTCTCAGAACAGTTGAAATACTGGGTATACTATACGCGGGATATTAAAGAAAGGCAGCCCCGCAAAAGACTATGAATCGCTCGGAAAGACTGTAAGGAGAATTGGTTTTGATTTTAATTTTTTTTTATATAGACGGACAAAAGTAAGGATATAGTGATGGACAAGATGCCCTAAAATGTTTTATACTGAAAGGATTTTGCATAAAGATGTTCGGACTAACAATCGTCCTTCCCACCTGCTCACCAATAGATATGGCAGATTTTTGTATTTATAGATATTACACTTTGGAATAGATGCCATAAGAAAAGAATGTGCCTGAATAGTAGTCGTCTAGTATGCTAGAATAGGTGAAATAAGAATTAACGGGAAATAAGAACTGATCTTGGGCTTTGTTCCTAGGAGGTAGAGTGGTATTTATAAAGGTTTGAAAAGCGAAGCAAAACTGAGTTTGCTAAGTCCTAACAGCAGACAGGCGCATTTATCATTAAGAAGGAGCTCCAAATTATGAGACTTCCCCTGATATTACTGAGGCACATTTTCTCTTGATAGGCTAGACAAGGAACCAAAAATGAATGCTGTTCCTACAGTTAATCAAGATGAAGTGGTTTTGACCGAATATAAAAAAATATGGCTTTTTAGACAGGATGGGAAAACTGACTCTCACCCTTGTGATATGACAGCATCGTGTTTCAATTATTTTTCCATGAAATGGAAGAAGAATTTAGGATGAACTACGTGTCATGGAAGTTATTAGTTAGGCGACATGGGAAAGGTTCAGGAATAAGAACTCATCGGAAATTATACTGTTCAGAGAACCAAGATACTTTGTTGATGTTAGAGACAATTTTTTTAGGGTTTATCTTTTGGCACTTAGGAGCTTACTTGAGAGCTAATAATTAAATACTTTACGAAATTTGATGAAAATTATCACTGATGTGGACCCCTGTCGAGACCTTGATCTAGGGTTTTTATTGTTTTGTTTGTTACATCCACCAAGTAGGTTATTACTTTGATTCGTTTCATATAAAAAAAATCTTTTAAAATAAAAAGATTTACTATGTTCTATGGAACAATAGGTTAAATTTGTGTGTGGGTCCGAGTCAAGACAATTTAGTTTCATTTATTGTTGCCGTCAATGATACTTTGTGGAAACTCCCTGTTTTTTGTATAAGAAATAAATGTTCTAATAATTTTGTTGTTGTCACAGAAAAGTAATAGAGCAGAAATAACGTACAAACTGGGGTACTGAGAGTACACAGTACTTTATATAGTTATTTTTTCCGTGGGGATTGTGCCAGATGCATCTTACGACAAAATGAGTATGCTTTAATAATAATCTATACAATTTTCGTTTCCACATCCTACGATGCGTGTTAGATGCCACCTGTGTTGAATTTCCACTTGTTGATTTTATGTTAGGGATGACAAGCCTACTTATTGTGAGTTAACTATTTTCGGATCCGTCGAACAGCTGAGATAATTGTAAGGGTGAATAAACTGGAGTAACATTCAGTTTTATTTGAGTTTGCTATACAATAATATGAGAGAGAGAGAGAGAGAGAGAGAGAGAGAGAGAGAGAGAGAGAGAGAGAGAGATCGTTTATTTTTATCACACTACATGGTTGGTAAGGGTCTATTTCTTTGGACGTTTTAAACTTTGAAGGTAATATAAGAGTTTCAATGAATTTACTTTTTATTTGCGTCTCATGTTAATCACAATTCATATTTTGTATTTTCTTTCTCTCTTTACTTAGTATAATAGTTGCCATTGTACTCACAGGTTGTGTTTTATCACATATTACAGTTAACAGACTAGTCAACAGGAAATATTAATTGTTAATGGAAATCGCCAAGTAACTTGAAGTTACGTAATCACTATACAGTAGTCGCAAGGGTGTGGCCAGGTAGACAAAGCAGTCCAGCTACATCTATTTAGCCAATTAAATCTTTCCCTTATTGTTAAGCTCATGTTTATGGTTTTGCCCGAGACCTGTCATTTACTGCAGTTCCCTCTCTGGCTTTCAATACTGTAATCACAACTGCAGCATGATCTATTTACATATTTAATCAAGTCAGCCTTATGTTGGCGCTGGCTCTTGATCCTCGGCAGCCCGTACAAAAGAGCAGCTTGAGCGAGATAGTTCTCTAAGTAGTTGGTTAGTTTAAGATAAATCAGTAAAGTGATTGCTGACTTTGTAGATGCCCCATACCGACCACGAGTCGGGGAAACAGGTTTGGCAGCGCAGACTAAAAATTATGCCTCATCTCTGTTAAAAAAAAAAAAGTTTCCAGTGAAAATATCTAAAGTGAAATGGTTCTTAATGTTAGTTTTAAAGTCACGGCTATACTTTAGAATGCTTTCGCCAGAGCAGGCTCTTCAAAGTCCCTGCTCTTATCATAACAAAGAGACGTTTGTCACACGGGAATTCCTAATTCGCCCAACCCTAGCGATCTTAGAATGTTTGACAGACTGTAAAGAACTTGCGCTTTTAACCTAAGGGAGTCTTTCCTTTTCTCCAGACCTTGCACCTCTTGGAGTTCACCTGTTTACACTTTCCAAGAGGTACCTTATGGAAATCATCTCATGGATGAAAATGATCTCAAGACAGGCACAAAAATCTGGATTACCAATCAAGGGAAAACTTGTATTTCAACAACATTAAAAATTTGGTGAGTTATAATGAATGGCTTTTGATGCTTGATATTAAAAAAAAAAATGGATTTGGAGGAGGTAAAAACGTTTTATTTCTCAATCCAGGTTGAATTCTCAAGCCATACCCTGGACGCAGTCTCATCTCTCTCATCGCAGTTAGATTTTTAGCCCACCCTTGGTTTGGACAATGACATGGAGTTCTTCGAACGGTCTTCATCCGTCTTCACTTCTTAGCTATAACTCTAATTACAAACTTCCAACCTCCACCTGGTTCATTCGGCAAGAGAAAGTTGAGAGCAAAATGGGAACAAGAGTAATGTTTTAAAGGTAAATGGAAACCATGAAGATTGAGTAATGGAGGTTGTTGACATATCTAATAATAATAGGAAAAGAGAAGTGACGTTCAGAATTGGTAAAGCAAGGTAGTACAATGTGTGAAAAAGACAAAAAGGAAACATTGAGTGTTTACTGAAGCCGAGGCTGGAAAGTATGAAAGGACTGAGTAAGCCAACTCCCCTTTATGGTGGTGGAATATGGATGTTAAATGCAAAAAAAAAAAAAAAAAAAAAAAAAAAAAAAAAAAAGTGGAAACTACGGAGATGAACTGGAAGTGTGAGAAATGTAGGGTTATGTTAAAGTGGTAAAAATGTTAGCGCATAAATGTTTTTAGATGGTTTGTGCATATGGAAAGAATGGAGGATAATAGGTTGATGAAAAGAGTGTACAATTCGGAAGCGATAGGAGGAAGGGAGAGGAAGACTTCAAGAGTGCTCGATAGACTGTGTGAACAAGGAGTGGTTCCAACAACCAGAAGTGAGAAACTGCCTGCAAGATAGAAAGAAGTGAGAAACTGCCTGCAAGATAGAAAGAACTGAATGCTAGAGTGTGTGTGTGTGTGTGTGTGTAGGGTGGTTTGACGCGCTACAGAAAGCTTTCACTCGATTACCTTCATATTGTTGCCCAGAGGCTTATGATTTAGATTGTTCTTTTTTTTTTTTTTTTTTATTTTTTTTTTTTTTGCTTCACTACTGATATTTTCACCGATGTTTATTCAAGGAAAAGAACAGCTTTCTACAGTGCGTAAAAGGAAATCAACATGATGCAGAGTATTTGAGTAGTTATGGTAATGGAATTAGCATAAGTTTGCTATCTTTATTTGGCCTTTCGATTTATCTTAGTATCAAGTACAAACAACAACTGCAAGCTCTTTTCATTTCCCATTCGTAATCCACGAACTTGCACGTACGTCAACTGACTGTACCCTGACTTTCCTTATAAACTGGAAACAATGTGTGTCATTTCTTATGAATTGAACTTTTCTCCTCTTCTGCCGTCATTAACTAGTAAAGCATACTTCCTATGGAAGCTTGCTCATTTAGCGGAACGAATGACTCAATGATATTGCATGATAAAAATAGTTAAGGACGTGCAGGGTCCTTTTTTCTCATACATTATGACCACTGAGTCTACATTGCTCTTGATTCACTGATGAAACCTGCCAATATTTATTTTTCTCCAAATGACCAAGGCACTTAAGCATGCTGATTCATGCTAACTATATTGCCGTATTATTTTCCTCATATCTTAATTTCTCACCATTTCAACACTTCTTACACCACTTAGATACCATGGAGACAATAATTTTTCTGTAAATCTTCGACATTTTTACTCCCAGATTAGAGAACAGCAATAAACGTACGTAAATTATATATACAATATACATACGTGCATTTACACACACATGACATATATATATATATATATATATATATATATATATATATATATATATATATATATATATATATATATATATATATATATATATATATATATGTACGTGTGTGTACATGAGAGATCCTGGATACGTCACAGCGGAAGGGAAACAATTTAGATCACGTCAGTATCACATACGTTCGACTCACATTGCACCATGCAATTTGTGTACGTTCAACTTTCGTACGAAAATTTTACGTAGAAATAATTGTGTCCGTTCGTTCTTCTTACGGATTTCCTTCGTATTATAGGACGAACGATACGTGCGGGCAGTAAGGCGGCAACGTTTTGACCGCCGCCCGGTAAGGGGACACAGGCATCGCTCACTTTCCGCATATAGGCCAAGTTGTACACTTCGGGCTATCCGTGTTATTCAATAATTCTTCCAGTGCACGCCTACGCGGTATCTTGAACAGTCATACGTGACTAGAAGTCAATAAAAGTGGCAAATATCTGACATACGAAACAGAAGGTAGTCAAGTGAGTATTATAATTAGAAGAATGACATTCACAATGGCAGCAGAACAATACTCCAAAGACCTTATTTGTATTCTTGCTTTGGTTAATATTATAATTGATGTAACAAACTACGAAGCAACAGTTGGAGATTTATTATTATTATTATTATATTCTTTGTCGTTGTTGCTGTAGGAGTTTTTCGTAATTTTATGAGCACTGCAACTGCATTATTAGTATTTGGGGGTGGAGTATGTGACACTATTGAGGATGTCCTTTTTTTTTTTCTATTATGCTAAAGCTAGCAGGTTAGATATTGCATTATATAGCCATGTTCCTAAATTTTATGTCAAATGGAGCAGACTTGCCTAGCGCATCCACTTTTCTTGAACATGTAAATCTCTAGTGACCATTCAGTCATATATATATATATATATATATATATATATATATATATATATATATATATATATATATATATATATATATATGAATCCTGAAAATATGGAACGTGATGAATACATAAAGATAAAATCCACGAAGGAAAGAGAAACGCAGCACTCCAGTGTTTCTCTTTCCTTCGTGGATTTAATCTTTATATATATATATATATATATATATATATATATATATATATATATATATATATATATATATATATATATAAATATATAAATATATATATATATATATATATATATAAATTTTAATATATATAAATTTTAAGGAGTGCAAACGTATTGTTAAGGTACATACAGGTCTGGATCCTGGATACATAATAGCAAGTGCATATGCCTATTCTCTGTTAGTGACTGTTAGCTATAACGTGTTAGTTATTCGTAAGGTCAAGGTCAGTTACATAACTTCATACGGTACACATGACCTTTATCAGATTGGTCACTGTGTAGCTGACCTCATTTAGTTGACGAGGAAGATATCCATTACGTCAGCTCTTAATGAAAAGTATGATGCTGAGTCTAGGTAAATTGAGGAAACAGATATTTTGTATTTCACATATTGTCTGAGATACACGCCTGGTAATCATGTTTATATATATATATATATATATATATATATATATATATATATATATATATATATATACATACATATATATATATATATATATATACACACACACACACATATATATATATATATATATATATATATATATATATATATATATATATATATATATATATATATATATATATATATATATATATATATATATATATATAATATGTGTGTGTGTGTGTGTGTGTGTAATAAGTTCGTAGGCAGTACATGAGGCCCCAGACCGAGGCCACAAGGGAAGAGAAACGATTTAGACCACGTCGGTCGGTATCAGTCATGTACGTTTGATTCACATTACACTAAGCAACTTGTATACGTACGACTTTCGTATGAAAATTTTACGTAGAAATAATTGTGGCTGTTTATTTTTCCTACGGATTTCCCTAGTTCTTTTGGATACGTCTGGAAGGAGTCCCCGATGAGCGAATATTTAGCACAACCTTAAATATTTAGGTTACTTGAGGATAAATTTCTTCTCATTTATTGAATGTTTGAGGTCTTCAGAGTACTCTTCATTACAGTTTAAAGAACGTTTGTCTAAGATATGGGATAAAACAATAAAAAAAATAGATGCTGATTACTTTAAGTTCTTACCCTTGTCTATCGATTGAAAAATGCACTCAAGTTTTCAACAAAATAACTGACACTGATAAATAATAATGCTATGGTAGACTACCATGAAAATAAAATTAATACAAAACTTAAACTATTAATGTAAAGACCAAGGATGGTCGAACGTTCTGTTGTATCGACCTGGTATAAGAAAGATGTGGCAACGTTATGCCACATCTTCATAATATCCCAACTTAGGTCAAAGTTTTATGAATCAAATCTGGGAAAAGTGGCAACGTCTACGACGTACTATTGTACATGTTCGTAGTCATTTTGGTTTGACTGTAGTGCGTCCTGCCTGCTGCGAGGCCGTGTGACTTTACTGTCTGGTCGACCCACGGTCTACTCTACATAGACGTGGGTCGACCTGGTTTAGTGAGTCCTGGTCCTGCGTATAAGTATGGAAACGTTTCGACCTCCGCCGGGGTGAGTAGACACCGCAATCAGTCACAGCGTTTATGGGCGAGGTTCTGTCAGTGTCACCTAATGGTTCTTCCAGTATGCGACGCCACGAACAGCGTGAGTGAAATAAATGAACAGAACTGGTAAATAAATGACGCGTATCAGAAGGTATACAAATTATTATTACTATTATAATTAGAGGAATGGCATTCACAATGACAGTTGAAGGATACTCAAAAGACCCCAATTGTATTCTTTCTTTGGGTAATACTTTGATTTATGTCTCAAACTATGGAGATACCGTCAGAGATAATAACAATAATTATTATTATTATTAGTTTGATGGTTACAGTAGTTTTAGTAGTACTACAACTGCACTGTTATTGGTATTGTTTGGTTTTTGAACTGAACACGATATAGTACATTAAACTGACGGCAATTTTTAATAAGCACTGGGTTGGAAGGATGTGGCAGTGATGAGTGTGTCCCTCTTTTTTCCTCTTTAATTATGCTCGTTATTGAAGAAAATAACGGTTTAAAAGCTCGCACGTCAGAAATTTCTCTCGTATTCCTCTACATCTGATGTCAACTGAACAACTGCCTACTGCACCGGTCTTTTCCTTATCATATATATATATATATATATATATATATATATATATATATATATATATATATATATATATATATATATATATATACTCAGGCAAATTAGGGCATCTAGAACGCCTGAGATTCAGGAGGGAAAGGATGGAAAACAACCATCGAAGCATCATAAATTTAATGGCCGAATTTTCGAGACTTTAAGTCTCATCATCAGGCTGAAAAATATACAAAATTTACAAATTAAAAACAGACTCAGTAAAATGACAATTACAAAGGTTAAAATTAACAAGACGCTTAAGAATTTATATTAAAAGAAGGTGTATATATACATATATGTACACAAACACTTATAGATGTATAACTGAATCACGAAAATATGGAACGTGATGAATATATAAATAAAGATAAAATCCACGAAGGAAACGGAAACACTGGAGTGCTGCCAGGCCTTCCGACGGTATGTCCTTTACTTACCGTCGAAAGGCCTCGCAGCACTCAAGTGTTTCCGTTTCCCTTCGTGGGTTTTATCTTTATTTACACTTATAGATATGTATAATATATACATACATATAATATATATATATATACACACTTATACATATGTATAATATATATATATATATATATATATATATATATATATATATATATATATATATATATATATATATATATATATATACACACATACACACATTTGTGTTGTTCAGCTGGTATCAAATATACAGAATTTCGGAGAAATGTCTAAAGAGCAAGCTTTAAAATGAGCATAATAAAAGAAGAAAAAGAGGGACATCCTCATCAATGCCACATCCTCCCAAAGCAATGTTTACGTAAAGCTGTCAGTTCAATGTACTATATCCTATCTCTAGTTCAAAAACCAAACAATACAAATAATACTGCAGTTGTAGTGCTCGTAAAATGACTAAAAACTCCTATAACCATTACAGCGCCAAGAACAACAAAAACAACAGGGACAATTAGCTAATCATTATAAGTTATTCTTGAGGTCAGGGTCAGTAACTTCGTACCCCAAACATAACCTTATCAGACTAGTTTCTTTGTTGCTGACCTCATTTACTTGACGAGGATGATGTCCCATACGTCAGCTCGTAATGAAAAGTATAATTCTGATTGTAGGTAAACTGAAGGAAACAAATATATTTCATATATATTGTCTGAGACACAACGGCTGGTAATCATGTTTATTCTAACGTGATTTTGGATTACACTTTGATCTGTCAAGCTGGCTGTCTATTCAAGCACTGGAACCTATGAGGTCATTCAGCGCTGAAACGCAAACTGACAGTAAAAGATTTGAAAGGTGTAACTTGAGGAAAACCTCTCAGTTGCACTATGAATCAATTGTTAGGAGAGGGTGGAAAGTAAGATGGAGGAAAGAGAATATAAAAAGGAGGTACAGTAAAAGGAACGAAAGTTGTTGCAGCTAGTGGCCGAAGGCACGATGCAAAGAACCTTTAGTAATGCCTACAGTGCACCGCACGAGGTGCACTGACGGCACTAACCCCCTAAGGGGAAAAGATGTGTAAACATCTGATGTTTTGTCTTAGGTGGAACTATGATTTTACTGCAGTTTGTCCTTCTGAAATGCCAAGTTCTAGTGGTCCTTCCAACAATAGGATCATCATATTTTGACAGCTGTTATCATGGAACAGGACGCGCATGTCACTGCACTGTTTTAATATCATACGTATCGTTTTTTTGAGAGAACCATTGACGTCTTGACCTCACGGCTTCCTGTACTCACAAATGCTAAGAGTTGTCTAGCATTTTGTTTAACTTAAAATAAGGTAGAATCTAAGTTTCTTATGCCGAAGGGTAAGGAAACTTACATGAGAATAAATTGAGAACTATTTGATGAAATTAAGATAAATGCTGTTTGTCTATGCATTACACATAAGTGGGTTGTTTAATTTCTCGAAGCTTATATATGCACATCTCTGGCTAAAAGCCAATTTTACTGCAGTGTAAACTTCGATATGAAATCTGTATTTCTATTTTGTTTCAGCACCGCACTGAAAGAAGGAAAATTACAATAGTCACATTATGACGGAAATTCACAAAATAATGGTCAGCAAAACATTCATAAAGATTCGATGAAGTTATGGTTTGGTGGCCTGGGTTTCAATATGATAGAATTAAAAATATCAGTATAATATTGTAGATTATATAAATTTTTTTCAAGTCCCCCTCCCAAAGGATGCCAATAATTTAATGTGGTGATTTAAGTAAACTCTCACCGTCTTAGTCTCCCCTCAGTTTAAGATGGCGCTTACTGACGGCTTGCCGTATGGAACCTACCATATCGAAAAGTGACCCGATATACTGGCGCCTTTTCACTGTGAGCCATGTTACGTGCTTTGTTTATTTTTTAAAATTTTGTTGTGATGTCACAATGATGGTATTAGTTGTGCTTTAGCAGACAACACAAAAACACATGTGGAAACACAAAACATAAGAATATAAGTTTAGACGGTGGGTGTATCTATGTTTAAGGTACAATAATCCTAAAAATGCAAATCACTTTATTATATTTTGCCTCAAAACTTGTGGTGTTTTTAAAATAACATAAAATAATATCTTGTATGGTCTGGGGGATGTCTGACTGATGGTGACATGACTGTTTCGTAGATGACTGTTTCGTAGTGGACATCGCTTAGAAAATTATTAAACGTCGAAAAGAGCTCTCGAGTCGGCCAACGGATCCTCGGAGAAAGTGTATTTTTGATAGTTTATTATATAGTTCGTTTAATGTTGACAGACAGCTGGCCGGTTACAATGGTAATGACTGTGACGCGAAAGGATTAATGATGGACTTAGAATTGCCTTTCTAACAAGTTGATTCATATACAACATACAACATTCATCAGTTCTTCTACATCTTTTGGGCGGCTTTGTTCTCTTTCATACTGAATCTCAGGTTCACCGCTTTATAGTTACGGTTTTCTAAAGCATTTTCCTTGTGTCTGTAAGTCATACTTTATCCCAACTAATGGTAAATGATGAAATCATCATCGGTGCCAATGCTAAATTTTCGTTCCTTCCTGTTTTTGTAAAGTTAACTGCTTTCCTTTTTCAACTAATGTAAGTCTATCATTCGGTCTTAAGAGGTATTGTCTGTTGCTAGGATTTGACAAATGCTGTCGTGTACTGTTTCCGCACTGACTGTACCTCCTGTTACACAGTCTTGATTAACACTGGTCAATAAAACTCAGCATTACAGTTTTTTCTTTTTCCTTGGTATTCACTCCTCTTATCCAAGCATCTTTCGGTGTCCGTATGCTTGATGGAAAAGGAGGCTACTCTTAAAAGATGTTTGTTGAGTTTTTCTAAGACAGCTTAGTTTAAAACTTCCTTGCTGCTCGCATTTCATGACAAGGGCAAGAGGTTTCAGTCTGGTTCGTACGCTGTGAGAATTTTATAAATTATTGCTATAACGGAATTTTCAGTTAGCGATTTAAATGGGAAATACAACATGACTGTGTTTGACTCTTTCGGTGAATAGACCAGAATGACGATGTGAAAGTTTCTACCATCAGATTAAAGAGTGAATATGTTTCTGCGTACACTATACATACTGTGTAACAGTTACAAAATCTAGTTTCTTGGATATATATATATATATATATATATATATATATATATATATATATATATATATATATATATATATATATATATATATATATTTATATATATATTTATAACATGATAATGAATACAAGGTACGTGCAAATATTTTGATAAACGTTTATGATAAGTAAAAGGAAAATTTTTTACGCAAAATGGAATTAATTAAAACGCGGTCATTAAAATGGTTGTGAAATCAACTCTCTCTCTCTCTCTCTCTCTCTCTCTCTCTCTCTCTCTCTCTCTCTCACACAATCCAAGACCATCTTCTTGAGCCCTTCTTGGTTATTCCCCCTGATTTCATGCACACTAAGATTTCTCACAGAGCAAAGTCTAAAATAAGTAAACGGGCCAAACGGGAAAGCTCAGTGAGTGGTAATGTCAGTTGAATAAATAAAAAAAAAAAAAAAAACTTGTGCTTTCACAGAACGATGGAGTACAAATACGTTTAAAGCTTTCGTAAAAAAAATCGTTTCGTACCCGAAGAAAAATCAAAATACGTATTAGCGGAATTTCCAGCGTACTGACAAAATACGTTTCGGGAAGCTAATAAAGTCTTTGGTATGCCTGTTGGTGTTGTTGTTGATAAAAAGCTCTCAGACTTGGAGGGCACACCCACCCGCCAACAAGAGGAACAAACAGCATATGAAGCACAATTAAAATACATGAAAAAAGAGTTGACCAAACTTATTTGCAGCCTTTCGTGACTACTTGAAGCATTAAGCACAAGACATGCAATAATGGTAATAATTACTGCTGCAGCGACAGCAGACCCAGCAATTTAATATCTAGAATTACAACTTGGATCCAACAGTCTTGGCATTCATCCTGAATAAAGCGCCTTACATCCTTTGGTTAAGATTCGAACATGTGTTGAATAGTTCTTATCACTTGGCACTGCGTGGTTACAGAAAGTTTATTTTTTTTTATGAAACGGACAATCAAAATGCAAACACATGCTTGGAAGTAAATTACAAAATATAACGACATAAAAGAGTCAAATTAGACTTAATAGTCGCATGGTAATCTAGGCTGGGAATATTTAAGGATATCTTTCTTTCTCTCACGTATGTGTAACACAGGGAAATTGTGAACATTCCGGAGAGGGACGTGTTTCTTCAGTTATTATAGGATTGCAAAAATTTTTCGGCAAGCTGAAATTTGTGGACAATGACGAAATCATACCAGATGAATCACCAGCGTGCAGTATCGCAGAACACACTTCATAGTGCAGGAATGTCTTAGTTGCCACTTAGTGCCAATTATACTTCTTTTTTTCTTTTTCGATACTCCTGTTTTATTACTTTCATTTTCTGTTATCCACTATTTTTGGCTTTTTTGTGTGTGTTTTCAGTTCATGTCAGTCCTATTTACTTCGTTGCAACATCAAGCGAACTTTCATCCTTACGTGTAGAGGCCTGAACTTAAATAAAGAAGGGGAATTTTCACACACGCACACATATATAGGTGTGTGTGCGTGCGTGTTTGTGATCACCAAATGCCTATTCTTCTTGCAGGTCTCAAAAACCTACGGCTGTGCTATGAACTCCTTGTCTTACTTGAGAACAATAAACATACGTCTGTTATCAAGATAACCCTGCATTTCTAATTTCCGTAAACAGGATGCAAAATGTGAAAAACATAGTGATCCTCTCTCTCTCTCTCTATCTCTCTCAGTTTCACAGTATTACCATTCTACTCGGGGAATTAGAAATTCCTAAATTCACAAGACTGTCTTCCTTGATTGGGTCACAGGATTATATATATATATATATATATATATATATATATATATATATATATATATATATATATATATATATATATATATATAAATGCAGCACGAAGGACGAGTGCCTGAGAATATGATAAAACCACGTCAGAAGGTGAGTGAAAACCGGGACTTGGAACAAGTACTTTCGTAGTTTATTCTACACTTGAAAGCACTGACAGAACTTTCCATTCATCTCCTTAATATATTTAATAATTTAAGATTTATATCGTCATATAGGTATATAATATATAATATATATGTATGTGTATATATATTATATTATATTATATTATATATATATATATATACATATATATATATATAAATTATATATATTATATATATATATATATATATAAAATTATATATATTATAAAATCACGTCAGAAGGTGAGTGAAAACCGGGACTTGGAACAAGTACTTTCATAGTTTATTCTACATTTGAATATGTAGAATAAACTAGGAGAAATACTTGTTCCAAGTCCCCTGATTTCACGATTATATATATATATATATATATATATATATATATATATATATATATATATATATATATATATATATATATATATATATATACATATAAATCTTAAATGATTAAATATATTAAGGGAATAAATGGAAAGTACTGTCAGTATTTTATCAGCCACTAGCCCCTAAATGTGGTTATTCTGACATTCTGTTGGATTTTTCGGGCACACAGACAACATACTGGTAAACAAGAAGCGCAAATGGAGCAGTAGTGTTTCTAATAGAAAAAAAATCTATTTTATCATTTTGCTTTGAATGTGTGGATTATTGTTATAAACATATAATTTTAAAATATCACAATGACAATGTTTTAACAGAATATAAAGTAGCTGTCTAAGTCCCCTAAAAAACATACCAAAATATGTATTTTTTAAAGAAAGAATGTTTAATCTGAAATTTTTTTTCAGTTGCATCGATACATACTTAGTAAATATATGTATGTAACTTGTCTATCAAAGTTCTTTCATAATCTAATTACGATTTCATTTATTTCTATTGAGTTTTCACTGTTTGTATTCTCTGTCTACGCAAATACAGTATTTCAGTTCACTTACGCTATTGGTTTCTTGCTAGTAACTGTGTGCACGTAAACATAATAAATGAGTTGAAGATTTCTGTTTGCCTAAAACTGTTATTCTCCGAAGGCAGTATAACAGTCATGACAAATCCAACCTGTGAAATCAAAGATGCTCTGCATCTAATAGGTCTAACTATGAAGCCTCCTTCTTTTACTTTACACTGACTTCATCAAATAAGAAATATTTAGATCTCGCTTTACTGCTCTTTTCCTAGATAATTAAACGGTAAGACCTTTTCACCAACAAATATCCACCAGTTCCTTCATTTTGTCCAAAAGAAATACGACACAC
>NC_089754.1:23003177-23048177 GCF_040412425.1 Macrobrachium rosenbergii | reverse complement strand
AACACTCCCACTTTTGCTTCTCTAGATAGCCTCTACCGCACTTCCTTTACCCTTTTGCCCTGCCTAACCTACGCTTTACCTCCTTGCCCACTTTACCTTCTGCAAAGACGCTTATTTCTACATCTTTACTTGATTAAAATATTCATATTCTTCCACCATTCTTGCTAACAGTCATCTCATAACATCTTCCTGGCTTATATTTACCCTCCCAGACGTACCCTGCTTAACATTTACCAAGATTTTTTTCTTCTTACAAACTTGCAAAATTCGTGAAAAGTTTTCCAACTTTTCGTCAAAGTAATGATGCATTTTCCGTCCGTAAACACCATCAGATGAGATATACTTTTAATACGGCCGCTTTTCAAAACCTACACGTATACAAATCTGTACCCCTACTTATATCATCAACTTGCACCCACGTCTTCTGTACTTGAAGCAAAGACGGGTTGCTGAATGTAGACGACAGAAGAGAAACCTTATTGAAGTGCTTGGTGTAAATCTGAGAAGGTTGTCGAAATGACTGTCTGGGAATGTGAGGAAGATTCTAGAGAGATTGAAGACTGAAAAGATGTGAGGTGATATGCTTGTAAGTGAGATGCTGCTGATGGTGAGAAGTCAGTGTTTTTATTAAGCCGTAAGGAAAGTCTCGGTGAAAGGAGAGACAGGTTCTCAAGAGACTGAGGAAAGGAACTACTGAGTGCGGGAAAAATAATAAGACAGACAGCTTTTACAGAGGTTTATTGTTGCTCAGTATGCTTGGAAAGGGATTACACTGAGGAAGGCAGCGGGATGAAGTTTGATTGGATATGCAATATGGGTATAGTTAAATAAGCATGTGCAAGAACTGAATGTAAAAGTGGCAGGTAATGCGGAAAATGGCATACGTTCCGACGAGAATATAAGAATGAATATAGATACAATAGGACCATTTTGGGGATACTAGTTACGAATGGTAGTTCGTTATTTGGTGTGGATGGGAGGGTGTCTAGTGTGATTTGACACTTTAACAATGAAAATGGAGCTTGTGTAAAGAATAATTACCCCTGGAATGCTATTCAATATTTCAATAAAGTTTCAAGTTTGCTGGACAAGAGGTGGAAAGTGGGAAACTAATGTCTGCAGGTGAAGCTCAGTTCACCTAGAAGGGAAAGTTCCTGCCTTTGTCACACTGTTTGTCTGTCTGTCATAATATGGTTTCAGCTTGCCCTAACTGCTCCTTTCATGGGCTGGAGATAGACTGAGAGTTACCTGATGAATGATGACACGCCAGTGAGATGTATAGATGATCTCGTGGAGGTCCTCCCACCTCTTTAATTGCATTACAAATGTTGATGATGCATCGAACACTCACGTCTGTCACTTTTTCCTTTTCTCTTTTCTTCCTACACGAAACCCGCCCAACCTTTTCCTAACTGCCAACCGCAACAATCGACCAGTGTACATAATTCACTGATTAGGTCAAAAGCCTACTAGTTTTTTTTAGGAACGCTCCAGCACTGTTACTTAACTCTCCCAGAACAAGGATCGGACGTTGGTTCTTCGGTTTGTGAACCGCATGCACAAGCACTGAGTCACGAAAACCCGCGAGCTAGGGAGAATAAAATTCTCAAACTGAATTCCTCAATACCTTACCGCTCTTTCTATAGAAATTTGTTATTCTAATAGATTACACCGTTTCAGTTAAAAATCAGATGCAACTAACTACTTCCGGCTATACATACAAAATGTAAACCATCGCAAGAAGATATCATGTTATCTATCTTATATGAACTATTTAAAACAGCGGAAGTCCATAAGACCCTCCATTTCCTGCTTTCTGTGAAGTAGTGCGTTCTACTCGCTTTTCAGAGCATCAGCATCCGAATATTGTCGTGGTGCCACGTTGTTCTATGTCTAGCCACTGAAGTCTTGCATTCTATTATCACAAACCAGGAACTGTTTACCTGGCAGTATTAGTGATGCTGGTGGTTATTAATCTTGGTGACTGATAACAGTGAGATGTATTATATATTTGTCCATTTTGATTTATAGTTATTTCTTTGTTAGTTATTATTGATAAAATTTCTCTGTTCAAGTTTTCGCATATGGCTTTCTATTAACGTGGCCTTTTAAACCCGTTCCCTCTGAATAATAATAATAATAATAATAATAATAATAATAATAATAATAATAATAATAATAATAATAATAATAATAATAATAATAATAATGAGGAAGTTAACTTGGTTTCTTAACGGTGAAGGAAAAAAAATCCTCTTGCGGTGATACTGCAACAAATACATTGTAAATTTCTTTCGGATATCAATAGTTAAAGTTGAAAGTTGAATCAAACTCCATGGTAAATTCCCAGTTGCGTGTGAACGGGTCAGCAACACATGGAGTTTCCTGGGAATTTTTTCCTGTGATATTTCCCTGAAAAAAAATAAATAAAAGTGTATCAAGGCCAACAAGCGCTCACAACCTGAAAAGCAAAGTCATCTTCAGATTTTCCATATTTTTAATGGATGGTCCTTGATATTATGCAGAATTCAGGATACAAGTAGAAAAGAGTTTGTTTATATCAAGTTTTTTTATGAATGTCCGCTGACATATGTACCTGTAATTATATAAACACATGTGTATGCACACGTTTCTCAGACATTAATCTGACTTTTCTGAATTCTCGACGAACGCAATGCACGCGCGCATACAAGCACACAAACACTCATACACACATATCCGCACACACCCACACATATACATACATACATACATACATACATACATACATACATATATATATATATATATATATATATATATATATATATATATATATATATATATATATATATATATATATATATATATATATATCAAATGGACATATGGTCCTAACCTCTGTTCTGATGTGCGTCTTTTGGTAAATGAGAGATGACCTTTTGTAAAAGCTTGTCACGGGCTGAACGGCAGCCGCAATTTCATAATCTGCGAAAGAGAACGATCATGCTGGTGGCTGGCTGCAAATACTGATTGGCTCCCCGAGGCAACGAGAGTGACCTTTTATCGAAGACTTTTATTGCCTTGGCGTTGCAGCAGTTATTTAAGAAAAAAAAAAACTATTGCAACGCCTGACTCTACCTTACGGGGTTCATTTGCAATCTTATTATTGATATTCTTGCCCAGGGCATTGTTGAAGGCGGGTATGCCGCTTGAAGACTTTCCGAACGACTTAACAGCCTTATGGCCACTCCCCGAAACTTTCTAGTTTTTATTACGTCATTATGTTGAAGCCTCGGCTGTCAATAAATCTGATGTGTTTTGATTGGCTGTCCGTTGACTTTGGAATAAACGGGAAGTTGCATTTTCGTTACGTTTGAACCTAATCCCCACAAGGAAGTAAAAATCAAATTATGATATTTCAGGTAGCTGCTTGCATGATTTCTGTCTTCGTATTATGGTTAATTGTTCTTGATATCAAAACAACTGAGATAAATCGACAACAAATAAATAAACTGTTCACCACTACTACACTGACGTGAGATTTTCAGAAGAAACGTCACGGGGCTTTTAAATAGAAATACTTTGATCTGGTTATATATAGAACGCGTTTCCTTATTAAATCATTGTGTATCAACATTTTAGAAATTGTTCGGTACCTTTCAAGCAATGTTCACTGGCAGTTTGATACGTTTACATCAATTCAGGGTTACCTGGGTTAGTAATAACAGAAGGACGAGCTACAGTGAGGGATCGTGGTTTTTAGTGAATGAATTGACAAAATCCACTATGTGGATTGCAATAAGAAGGAGAACAACACTACAAACCGATTCGAGAAAAGAGTAGTTTTATTTGCCTTTCTTACAGTAGGTGAATAAATGATAAACGAATGAATGAAAAAAACTGAAAGAAAAATTGACTGGTCCAGCAAATGAGTTGAATAGGTCACTTAATGACTGGATAATATCATTCTTGCCTTCAAAGATAAACAGGTTCACTTACTGATTGCGTACTTGAAAGACTAAAAAAAAAACTGTCAAGAGAGTAAGTGTTTAACTGATTAGACTGGAGTAATAACTGACTAAACAAAAGGGTACATACAAGCCAACAGGGTGAATGAATGGATCAGCAGGCTAACGGACTAGATAAACGTACGGAAAGCATATCAAATGTGCTGTTCAATTGCTTTTGATAGCTCCTCGCCCCTAGGCCACACTTAACACACCATATATATATATATATATATATATATATATATATATATATATATATATATATATATATATATATATATATATATATATATATATATATATATATATATATATATACATATACTGTACATATTGTGTGTGTGTGTTTTGCCTCAACATCAAGCTGTTTCCCGTATCAGGAGGTGACAACACAGGAAAAACAAGACAATAATCACTCTCTTATTCATACTTCGACTGTTGAACCTTGTATCCCACAACATTAGGCACTTTATAATCAGCACAAAAGGCATCAGCAGTGAGTCGAACCTGTCTTGTATCTATTTTCACGCTTTCTAGATATTAATGGCCATCCCCTCCACTACATCTTCCGCTGCATCTATCCAGAAGAATTTCAGGTGCACAAATTATACTGAATTAGGATTTTGAAAGAACTCCTCTACTGATTTGTCCCAGAAATTATTATTTTTCAACTAAAAAGTCCACCCGTTCATTTTTATTACCAGAAGATAAAAAAACAAAAATTATATTCGTCGTAAACGTGGCATGGTTTTTGAAGACCTTTTAAGTATGTATGTGTATGTATGTATGTATGTGTGTATATATATATATATATATATATATATATATATATATATATATATATATATATATGTGTGTGTGTGTGTGTGTGTGTATATGTATATATATATATATATATATATATATATATATATATATATATATATATATATATATATATATATATATATACACATATACTGAGAGAGAGTTTTAATGTTCACAGTATAATAAATATACATATATCCTGTAATCTGAGTATTATTTGTAAATGTGTTACGCATATAGTACAGTAAGTATGTACAATATGAATATTGTCTTCTAATCTCATTTAACGACCTTGTCCCAACCATACAGGACAGTGGAGAGTCCCTTAAAGCACGTTTAAGCGCCCAGGCAAAGGAAATCGTCTGCAATGTTTTTAAATATTTACAGCAGGAAAAAAAAGGAAACGCGGACCATTAATTGACAATTCAAGACTGATGGATCGTGTGATTGTTGCAACAAGCGGGAGTGAAAGAACCATACAGCGGTTGTATTTTAAATATATACAAAATTGAATATCCAATATTATTTACCTTACCTTACATATAAAATAATTATAAGGAAATATCCTTATTGTATATACTTAATGTACTATATGTGTAACACATTTACAAGTAATACTCAAATTACAGGGTATATTGTGTTTTTATTATACTGTGAACATTAAAACTCTCTCTATATATATATATATATATATATATATATATATATATATATATATATATATATATATATATATATATATATATATATATATATATATATATATATATATATAATGAACAACCAGACAAGAGAAATGAATAGGCTGTATGAGACTCAAAAGGCCAAGCATCTTACAACTGAAAGTCTTAGACCAAAGTCAAGGATTAAAAGGGTTAAGGGTTCTATTCTTACTATACGTAAATGCACCTGCACGTAACGGTACCGTAGCGGACCGACAAAATATTCTTCAATGGGATTTGCATTGTAGCATTCACATTATACCGCACCAGCACGAACCGCCACCTTCAATTGCTGGTGGGATTTCTCGGCGACAATATTTTGCAGGTACGGTCGGGTTCCGTTCAGGTACCGATCCTGTCACTGCTGGATAGTGTGAACGTGGGACCTGCATGGATACTTCCAGTATTTTTTCAGATCTTCAAATTTAACACGGACGTCATTACGTGGGAGGAAAAAAAAAGAAGCTTTTGTAATCTTTTGTATACTTTACATATAAATGACCTATACATAACGCACACACACACGCGCGCGCACATATTTTTATTATGTATGTATATCGTACAGTATGTGTATAGAAATATAATTATATAGGCTACATATATGGACATACATATGTATGTATGTACGTATGTATATATATATATATATATATATATATATATATATATATATATATATATATATATATATATAAAAAACAAAAGATCAAAATACCTGATGGCCAATTGTCAAAAGGGTAATAAATAAAGAGATGATCCAGGATAATCCGGGATCACGAGGTCTCTGAATGAAACCAAAGACTTGACAAATATATGGAAACTTAGCCATACAAAATCCAAAAACATGTATAAAACTGAATATTAATTTTGTTGCTTATATTTATCAACAACTTTTTCCATTATGAAGGCATCGAGTTTAAACAAACCAAGACTTAAATTTAGAACACTATTAAATTGGTTTCTCGACATTCTAAAATACTGATGAAGTTTTTGTTCGTCATCCATTAGTTCTTTATATAGTGTAAAGTATTTTGCTTCACTTTTCCTTTTCTTCAGAGATTTATGCACCAAATAACGCCGTTTTGTGCTTTTTTCACTTTTTTGTTTTCCTCTTCCTCTTCCAGAAGGAGTGCCATCACTGCCAAGTCACTTGTAATAAAATTCTTAAACATATCAAACTTGCTTAAGATGTTGCCAGTATGACGACCAGGACTAAACTACGACCGTAAATGCTGGAGAGTATACGGTGCAGTGTGAATGTACATGAAGGATGCGGTCCGGTGCAGGTTACCCCAAACGCCAGAATCTCGAAAGATGACACGACCGGCATTTGGTCCACATCATTAACCTATCGGATGTACTGTACGAGTCAAGGCCAGGTAGAAGGATTGCCTCAGATACTATATACAAATGTTCTCCAAAGTGAAATTTGGCAGCGTTGTATTAATCTGTTTTAGCTCCGTCCTGCAACTCGATTTTGGTTCTACTGTAGGCTAGTTGCTTGTACTTGGTAGCTGCGAAATTTACACCATCATCACTGGAGTTTTTCGGCTAATGGTTGAAACTTCCCGATTTCACGATTACACTGAGGTGTAGAGAAACGTGCATAAGAATATCTGAATGACTCCATGAAAATCAGACAGCTCATTACTGAACTCGTGGGTAGTCGATATCCGCGGCGTGGTAAAGATATTTTCAGTTAACTTTCAACAGCAACTACTGGTTCATTATAGGCAGACACTGCTGTCACTCGCTTAGTGCGTCACTCAAGTTATTTCAAATGAAGTGTTCAAGCCAAGACCTAAAGAAGATTCGGTTAACGCCTTCATTTCTGCAATTTGCTTGCAACCAAAATCGTTTCATGTGTGCACATAAATAAGTAGATCTTTAATACATTTGAGCTGGACTTGCGGAATGTTTTTGGGAAATTTGGGGATAATTAAGATAGTGCAAATAGGGAGGTATACAAACGATAGAGTGATTGCCCCAATATAAACATTTTCCGCATCCCCTCCCCAATTTCAAGGGGGGTAAACTGCTCTCTCTGTCCAAAACCTCCTCTACTACATAAGCTATGCTGTTGATGAACTAATATATTGAAGACAAAACGCACACACTATGGTCCAAAGTTAAGTAAATCTTAGTTTAACCAGACCACTGAGTTGATTAACAGCTCTCTTAGGGCTGGCCCGAAGGATTAGATTTATTTTACGTGGCTAAGAACCAATTGGTTACCTAGCAACGGGACCTACAGCTTATTGTGGAATCCGAACCACATTATAGCGAGAAATGAATTTCTATCACCAGAAATAAATTCCTCTTATTCTTCACTGGCCGGTCGGAGATTCGAACTCGCGGCCAGCAGTCACTATGGTCAACACTCAAGCTTCCTGTCTGTATATCACTGTTAAGGTATCTAATTTCATATCTGTAGTACTGATGGCACCTGAAAAAATATTAGATTTCCCTTCGTCCAAATTGTTGATCTTTTCCAATTCAATAAGTAAACAGTATTTTTGAACTGGACTTTGCTTTCAAATTATTTATTGGACAAGGTTATCTTACATGTTTCAGCGTTTAAAAATGTTCTGTGGCTTGATTACATGCTTGCATGAATGCCAGATTACTTCCAGAAGATATTATAGGTACTTTCCAAAGTTTATCTTTGGTATATTTTAATCGATGTATATAGTGACCAAGAGACAAACTCTCTCGAAGTTTACTGTTTTCATACAATTTTATTGAGGAGATGCAAGTAATTTTAAGGACCGTTTATCGCAATACAGACTGATCATAAAATGTGTTTCCCCCTTTAGAGTTAAAAATCAAACAAAAGATTGTTGTGCAGTCACTCGCATAGAGCTAGGAGTATTTTAAGAATTTCCGTGTGTTTAGCATCGATAGCCTTTGCAGTAAGAAAGCCAGCAGAGTTGCTGCAGTTGACAAAGTGAACACTGGATATAGTTTTGAACCCACATCATTAACTGTACGATGAAACTGACAACCTTAGGGACCTTCAGCTAGTTGAAGGCGCCAGTTTTGTAAATAAATGACAAGATGATGACCAAATGTGGCAAACAGTGGTTACCTAATTTCAAACAAACATCTCTGTAAAGTGGGAAATTAAAGAATTAAATTGGAGTAGCTTTAGCATAACGAAGATGCATTAAAGTAATGGGAACAACGCACAAAATGTAGTTGTCTATAAAAAGAGGTCTGGCCATATGTGATAAACCCGTCCTTACGGTGCCTTGAGAAAACGAATGGCAGATGAGTCAACGCAATAGCTCCTTTTCTTCGGAATCGTCCAGGGACTCAGAGTGATCCTGGTGTGTCAGTGTCAGTGTTTGGACAGGCCGACCTTTGGATTATCATCGGATCATGGGTAATTATAGCTTTTTGCGGAACGATTAATTCCTATTTTGGAATGCAGAGGAAAACCATAAATCGTCTCTGACGTGGAGTGCTGTCTCAGTGCTGCCGCCGTAAATTTGATGCGGTCGTATTGAATTACATTTGGTTTTAATGAAGTTCCACTGACTTGAATTAGCTTTTATTAAACAGCTTTTGAAGAATGAGGCGAATTTCTCACATACTTCAGCTTTTCGGACTTTGATTCTGGATGGGACCCGAAGGATCTGTGATGTCACCAACGAAGAGTTCACCAGGCAAAAATATAATGATTTTGTTATTATTGACATTATTAATATCATTGTCCTTCATTCTAATAACCATAATTCACTAATGCTGGCGAAAAAGGGGTAAGTCAAAATGGCCTAAATGAGTTATGACTGCCAAAATGTTGCTAAAACGGGCTACTATGCTGGAAAAAAGGGGGTAAGTGTACTGTGAATATGTTAGTCAGTACGTCAAAAAGTCTTTTATGGGATAACTACATGCAGCATCATTATGTTGGCGAAAAAGGGTAAGTAGAACATACCCCTTTTAACCACATTTTCATTAAAATTCATAGCATTATATTGGCGAACAAAGAGGTAAGTGATACATACCCCTTTTTAACTACATTTTCAATATAGGTCAAAAGGGTTAAGTAAACAAACTTATTAATATTTAGGTAATTATTCACTTTTTATCTATAACTCTGCAATTTTAGTTCTAATCTAGTCATAAAACTCATACTCTTCTTCTTCATTTAATATGCCAGTATTAATCCCACTAGGCCTAGCAGCTAATGCACTCCACGAATGTGTATTATTGTTGCGAGACAGGGCCCAAACTCGTTCCCTCTACCTAAATGCGGCTTGGCACATCCGCACGCACTAGATAGAGAGAGATATGACGTGTTGTAAGCTGTGTCGTCGTTCTGAACGCGTATTAACCAGTGTTGATTACAACTCGCCTTCAGTGTTGATTACAACTCGCCTTTGATTGCAGGAGTGTAGTAATTTATAAGATTCTAATATTATGAACTTGTGTATAGATGTAAATTGAAAACGGTTTTGGTGATGGATGCATCTAAATCACGTGCTCGTCGAATTCTTGACAAAAGCATTACACGAAAATGCAGAGAAAAGAAGAAAAATGGACCTGGAAAACCGCCAAAGTAATGTCAAACACTGGCTTTTGCTAATAACTTTGGAGAGGAAAGAAATGAAGGTATGTTATTGATGTTCCTGGGATGCCTGCAGTTTAGTGGGACACCTCTAATTCCGAGCAGTGATTTCCTTTTGACAGGAAATCTACTTGTAGTGCCATTTTTATGTGTTTAAAATTATTTTAATAGTTATTTCTATCGGAAATGAGCCATTTCAAGTATGAATCCAAACAGTTGGAGCTTGTTAAGATGGACATGCAACCTTAACCTAGGCCTATTCCCAAAAATTAGAAAAACAGGCCATTAACCTCACCAAACCACACAAATCTAACCTCAACTAGTAGGCAGTTTCACAGTACCTAACCCCGTGTTACCTAGCTGGGGAGGACCCCGTAAGGGAATATAAGTGCTATTTTACGTAAACTGAAAATTGTCATAAATCGGTATAAAAGTATGTTTTCAGGGTTTTAAGGGATGCTGAACAACTTTTCTTCTATAAAATTTTTCGATATAATGAATATTAACGACTTGCACGTCGATCTTAACACTACCCCTCGAATAGCTGATTAACTTTTTCTTCTATGCATTTTTACAAAATAATGGCTCTAGGCCTATATAGTAGATATTGGTGTCCCACTAAACTGCAGTTAACCCATGTTCCTTTTATAGTTAAGGTAAAAATTTGTTCATATTATAAAGTAATTTTTAATACGATTTACTATAGATGTAATACAATCTATTTGTTCGACGTACATCACAAACCTGAAGGATACTGTACTTTTGATTGTTTTATGACTTGTTCACATGAAAGTAGGATATGGTAACACGTCATATTTGTTAGTGTTTGTGGTTTGAGATGTTCATTATTCAGACAAAAAGGCATATGTCATTTCTTAGATTTTGTATAAATAGCATCAACTTTGTTTATTAACCAGTGGTAAACAATAGTAGGAACTTTGTTTATGAGCCTAACAATTTTAGTTAGGCTTAAAAATTCATACACAAAAATGAGCTTCTGCCTTCACGGCAGCTGTATTATGAAGAGCCAAATTTTTTTATATGAACGGATTTTTCGTGTTTGGTGGTCGACACTAAATTTCATTGTAACTAGAATTTTCTATGTACTTTTGCTCATAGAATTTGAAAATCACAATCGTTTGTCAGAGAAATGGTTAGATTTTTAGTTAAAAATGAGTTTTTCACTATTTTATAGGTACTGACAAACCACGAACTTTGTAGAAATTATATTTTGCAATGTATGTTGTCATTTGTCATTTTCATGATTTTTCAATGTAATTGTGTGGATGGCAGGAGCACGGTTGTTCAGTATAACAAAACAAAAATATAAAATTAATTTTAAAATCAAGTATAATGTTCAAAAACATTGTTGATATTAACACAGTCTGAATACTTTTATAACAGATTATGATGAGACCTTGATAATTTCTATGATGATGATGATAGTGTAAAAGATCCAAATTTTGAAGTTACTGATGAAACCTGCAGTGTATCGTCTTCGTCCACAATTTCTCGTGAAAATAACAGTAAGCATGAGATTAGACTTAAGGGCAATCAAGAAGCAGAACATCCAAGAGAGGAAGAGGGCAGTCAAGAAGCTGAAAATCAAAGAGATGAACAACCTTGCCAAACTCAATGAAAAAAGGTACTCAAGAAGAGCACGAAGAGAGAAAAAGAGTGTCGACAGACCGGTAAATCGTATACGACTGCGTCAGGTAAATTAGTTTCCGCTAGAAAACAAAGTCCACTAAAGCAATGTAGATTGAAATGCTCGAACGTTTCAATGATGAAGATCTGCAAATATTATTCATTGAATATTGGAATTTGGGCTCAGTAGATTCAAGAAGAAACTACCTCGCAACTCTTATTACACAAAGAACCCATTACGTACCCGCCTAAGAGATGGAGGCGGCGAAAACATTAGAGTGCGAGATGTAACCTACAGTATGCCTTAGAAATTCAAATGAAAAGACATCCTATTTGTCAAAAATGCTTTTTGAGGTGTTTGGTGAAACCAAAAGTTCTTGGAAGTATTACAGAAAAAAAAGAAAAACTGCCTCTGGAGTGAGCCGAGGGGATAGGGAGGAACAACTCCAAATCCACGTCGTATTAAAGAAGAGGAACTTTCTAAAATTGATGATCATATCAAATCATTTCCAGCATACGAGTCATTATTCTAGGGCACACTCCTCCAAAAAGTATTTGTCATCAACACTTACATTAGCAAAATGTATTCGTTGTTTAAAGAACGCTACCCAGAGTCCTCAGTAACACGCTTTACATATGAGAAAAGATTTCATTGTCATAACTTGAGTTTCAAACAGCCTAAAATAGACACATGTCATACTTGCGATGTGTTAAAGATGCAATTAGATATCACCAATACCCCTGAAGAAAGAACGTCTACAAGCCGAATAAGAAAGTCATCTGTTAAGAGCTGAAAATGCCTATAGTCGTAAAAGAGATGATACAAAGTTAGCTTGCAAAATCCTCATTTGCAACATACACATTTGACTTACAACAGTGTCTCCCCACTCCATGTCCAAAACCTTCCGTAGCTTTTATAAGCGCTTGTTGTGAACATACAATCTCACTGTTCACAATAATGTCAATAAAAAAGTGGACTGTTTTATGTGGCCAGAAACCATTGTTGCTAACAGGTGCCAATCAAATAGCATCTTGTCTAATGAATATCTTGCAGAATTTGCCCAGTGATGTTCAGCACGTAATTTTTATTCTGATGCTTGCGCCGGACAGAATAGAAATTCCCCATATAGCTGCTATGTTTATGCATGCATTGTCCAAATTTCTAATATACTGACAATAGATCACAAATTTCTCATTTCCGGTCATTCACACATGGTGTGACTCCGACCACTCTGTCATTGAAAGACTCAAGAAAAGGAGAGCCACTGCAATCCACCATCCACGTGACTGGTACCAGCTGGTAAGATTGGCGGGAAGAAGATTTCAGGTTCATGCAATGACTCAGGAGGACTTTTATGATTACTTTCACAGTTATTTAAAAGCCCTCTGGTAAAAAGATCAAAGAACAGCAATGACAAATTTAACTGGTCACAGTGCCAGTGGTTCAGGTATCAGCGCCCCATTGGAATTTTGTTGTATAAAGGATCTCTTTCAAACGAGGAGGCGTTTGAACAAGTAGATATGAAAAGAAGAGGACAGGATAATCCAAATTTGATAGATGTCAAAAAGGAATATCATTCATTACTGTCTATCAGTAAAGAAAAAAGAAAGGACTTGATTGATCTATTGCCTTTGGTTGATCCTATGTTTCACGATTTTTATAAGGCACTACAGATATGAGTAATGTTCAGGATTGTGATCCTGACTTAGAATTTGTTGAATAAAGCAATTTATAGCTTTTACACCTATGCAATGCTAACTAAAGTTGTATTTCTTTAACTAGATGAATCTCTGAGGATATAATTTTTGACATTTCATTATGCCTAGATAAGTCTCTGGGAATTTTTTTTTTTCAACATTTTATTATACCTAGATAAGTCTCTGGGAATTTTTTTTTCAACATTTTATCATACCTAGGTAAAGTCTCTGGGATTTTTTTTTATGGAAACCTAATTTTCTTCAATGAATTGACTGTACTAAAACTGTATTTCTGTAACAGTTTATTATTACCTAGATGAGTCTTTGAAAAATTGTAAGTTTTATTTTTGAGAAAAATATTCCTTTTGTTTTTGTATGATTATGCAATGCCAACAACTTGTCATTTAACCGTTTATTATAAATAAATAGGCCCTCTTGAGAAATGAAAATTATCATCAGCGGTATTTTCTTTACAAAATAAAGTTATAGTATCATAAAAATGCATTTAATTAGCCTAAAAAGAGCTATGTGACAAGTAGGTCAATGAGGTTAAAAGGGATATGTATGATATGTAATGATAACAAAGTGGTTAAAAAGGGCAAGTCTTGGTCAAAAGTGATATGTACAGATAACAAAATGGTCAAAGAGAGGTAAGTCCTTAAAAAGTATATAAGAACTTTGAATATATTAATGTCTTCATAGTGCATGAAAAATACCTCAAATCCTTTAAATTTAGTAAAGAGTTCAGATCGCTATCTTCTATCAGTGATTTATTGAATGCATTTGAAAACTTTAAATGCAATTTTCTCGAAAGTTCCATTTTGGACTTACCCCCTTTTTCGCCAGCATGAGTGAATTATTGTTAGTATATAGAATGTAATTCTGTGCTATATTATCATACTGCATTTGCTTAAAGCAACTCGTTTCTTAGTGTCAAAATAATTTATCTTGATATATTATTTTTCCTTTATTCATATTTATACAATCATATACATGAAACTGCAAATAAATCTCCAATCACAAACATTCATCTACAACATATTTGGTCAACATTACAATTATGTTCTCTTACAACTGGTTTGGTAAAGTTTGGTTGTGAAAAATGTTGGCTTTCATTTCATTTCTAGTGAAGCTTTCAGGTACGTAATGGGTGATAACCACAATGCCCTCTTAACACTCAGGTACACTGTTGTCCTTGAAAAACCATATATTTGCAATATAACAATTTAAATTGCCCCTTTTTGAAGCTTCTGGGAAATGAAAATATATAATTAAAACGAAATTACAATTCTGAAAATTATAAGATTATTCCAAAACACTTTTCACCCAACTTTATGACAGTGGAATTTTCTTTTAAAAATTGGCCATGTGAATATTTGGAATTTTGGAGATGCGTATCTTGAATTATATTCATTTGTTTTAACATTTTCCTTCTCGATAAGATTTCGTGAATTTCTTATATATCATTTCCAAATCAGCAGCCCACATATGGCTCTCAGTTTAAAAACAAAGGGAAGTTTTGGCTTTCTTAATGAGATTAAATGATAAAAAATATAGGAATAATGAAATGAATTTTGGTTTGATGTGTTATAAGACGTTTCCCACGGTGTGATCAATCCCGGGTTCCTCGCTGGTAAAGTGAAGCCTTTAACTTGAGTCGTTAACGCCCTAATGAAACTCACACACATTCATTATGTACACACACACACATATACATATATGTGTGTCCGTTCTTTTATTTTTCAGCACATATCTAACCTATGAAAAGAGCCGAAGTTTGGAACGTCACCAACGATCGTGATCATGAAGCAAGATTCAGTACTAATCCCTTCAAAGGCGTCATTGCGATGGGTTCACGAACGTGGTTTCATTCTAAGTCATAGGATGATGGCAAATTCTAAAAGGGATAAATAAAGCATTTGATATTTGGAGAGTTCATACGAAATATTGATATTATTTGATCTGTGATTTAGTGACATTTCTCTTTGGCCGTAACATGTTTTTTTCTTATTACAGATCAGTGGCCTGGTTACTCTACTTTTATTAATAATAATAATTTCCAAGGAACGGCTGATTTACAGCAGACATTCTTTAGTTTCCTAAAATGAACAGTCGTACTAAAAATCTTAAAAGGCCCAGAAATATCCCAAAACCTTTCTTCATATGATAACTTTAATATAATGTTTATCTTAAATTCTCAGTTGTCGTCATTGCAGCAATACGTTGTTATAGTTCTCATCAAAGCGATATTTACAAAAGATGTTGGGCATTTCAGTAATTGTTTCGCTGACGAATTCATTTAGCTCACGATTCGTAAACTAGGGTTTGGAAATGCGCAAAGCCATATAAAATACATAGAAAAAAGATATCTTGACATTCGGATGATAACTGGAATAGAGCGGAACATACTGACAATTGTTTGTATATCTACTGTGAACTAAATAGCAAAAACTTCTTGGTAAGATTAAATACAATTTCTGTTTTTTCCATACCGTAAATCTGACATAGTTGTAACTAACTTAATCTAACATATTCTGAACATTTTTTTAACCGTCTAAATACATGAAAAAATAATAGAGATTGTAATGTACATCTTGATGCAAAATAGCTTTTTCGGGTTTCCCTAAAAGATTTTATGTAGATATAACTCAAAAAAAGGAGATAAAGGAAGTACCCATAGCTAAACACTATTGCACATAGCTTGCAGTAACTGATCATACGGGTTTCTTATAGACAAACTGGATTTTCTGTGCCTTGTCTTGAAGAGAACTGCTTTTGTTGCGATAATAATTGCGGCTCTTGACATTTTCTCAGGACAGAATATGGCCTAGTCATTGTGAGTGCAGTGTAATTTTTTGTTTGACAAAGCCTTAAAAGTTCCTCTTTTTACTTTGCTTTAAGGAAAATGACAAGTATTTTCTCAACAAAAGCAATTACTTACAAAGATAAGGGGAAGCAGTCCAGAGAGTGATGTGATACAAGGTCAGACATCAAAAAGTCTAAACAACCACAAACCTTTCGTAACAAACTGTAAACACTGCGATTCAGATAGCGGAACTAGAATGCAGAGATCACAGTACTCTGTGAGAATGCTAGACTATTGAGAGAAACACAAAAGTTTTGTCTTGCTAGTATTTAAATGACTGAGTAATCATTTAAAATTAGGATGCCCGGTTCATTGTCAAAACAGGAGTGGCTTGTTGCAACCCAGATGGCTGTTACCCTGACGCCAAAGGAAAATGACTGTCATCGCCCTGTTGTCTGAATATTTGAATCATTAATTCATATTTGTCGGTTCAAGCTTAGTTCGTTTGACACAAGAAACGATAAACCACACATCCAGGCTGGCAGCAGGTGCTGTGAAAACTGAAGGATATCTGTCTTTTTTTTTTTTTTTTTTAAAGTTTGACATCAAAGATTTTGGTGATTTAAGTCACAAGCAACGCCTGTTTTATGCTATTTTTACACTTAGGAACCATAGTTTGTTTCGCGAAAAAGGTAAGTTAATGTTAGACACTAATTTTGCTTGCATTTAACCATTTTTTTTTTCGCTACTCCTCTTCGTGCCTTCGTTCTCTCTCTTTTTCCTCTTTAAGTGCTCATTCTGTAATTGGAATGATGTGTAAAACCATGCCATATATTTCAAAAGGTTTTTAATTTTTACCTTTTGCAATTTTCTTTCCGGTATTTCTGTCTGATAAATTTTTATCTTTAATAATTATTGTTTTTGCAAAATAATCACAACTGGCATCAACCATAATAACGGTTATACCTGAAAAACCAATCTTCTGGGTATGGCAAACTAAGATCATAATTATACAGAAAGGGTGAATGAAGTGAAAACAAAATTTTAAACAGATTTTACCATTTCCCGGACAACTTTAAACCATAAGTACAAAACTTAACAAAAATAAATAAATAAATAAATAAATAAATAAAGTATGTCATTAATCACCAGGCCAGAAGGATACGTCATCGTCGGCTTCCGCAGAAGCTCCCCGTCACTAAAACTTATCCTCTCTGAGGCCCCAGTCTTGCAGAAAAGTGGTTTTTCATGAAAACTATTTTGAGCATAAAGTTTCAGAGTAATGCAAGCATGTCAAATCATCAAGTAGCAGGTTCGCGCAGCCAGGGTTTGAATGATATTGTAACCAGGGGGACATAGAATTTTAGCAAGAGCTATGTTATGGGCGCAAAAAGAAGCCAGAAAGTTTGAGCAACATATGTTAGTATGGAGGAACAGAGGTTCCCGATCCCCGCAGGTTTTCAGGAAGAAATTTAATGATAATAATAGGAAGAGAGAAGAGGTGAATCACAGAACAGTTGGAGCAAGGAATGGAGTAGGATTTATGCATAAAGTTTAGAAGCAAAATTTGAGATATAGGACTGGGCTGTTGAGCTATTTCTATCTATAGAAGTAAAATATAAATGTTCAAAGCGAATGAGAACAAAATGGCTAGATGAATTGTTTGAAGTACACATGCGCAGTAAAGTGGAAAGAGTGAAAGTGGAGACATACAACAAAGATGTGGAAAAGGGAAAGCTTAGCTGAAAACGCGGCTCAGGTGGTTTTATCATATGGGAAGAGTCGAAGAAAAAGTCGGTCAGGAGTACGTATAAAAGTCGGAACTTCTGGGAGGAAGGACAGAGATTAAGAAGATGCTTACTAGATGAGGTAAAGGAAGTGTTGAAACGAAAGGCCTTGCTGTCCAAGATGTGCAAGAGTGCGGTTGCAACGAACAGGTGATCGGTGCAGAGCAATGCTGGGGAATCAGCACATCACTAACATTCTTCTTTGTTGATTTATGAACCACATGATGCTGTGGGAACTTTCTTCATAGAGAGCTCATCCTTTGCTTTGGGAATTTAGAGATGAACCGATCAACTCTGTACTGGCTGCTTTTATACTGCTTTTCCAGAGCTACATACCCTTATTATAGAAAATGACTTACTGGTGAATAATAATATATATATATATATATATATATATATATATATATATATATATATACATAATATTATTCACAGTATATATATATATATATATATATATATATATATATATATATATATATATATATATATATATATATATATATATGAAAGCATCCACTCCAACATTCACCTCTTCATCTCTATATGTATTTATTGATATTTGTGGCACTGCTCAATATTAAGCGTTATATGTTGTGATAATTTAATAGCTTTCTTGGTCGGTTACCATAACAGAACGTTTTTAAAAACACTCATAGATGTGCGACTAGGTGTTCGAATACAGTCCTATATATGGTTTTGGATTCGTTAGGCAAACAGCGACAGATGAATCATTCCTCCGCGAGAATCCCAGCATTCTGTGGAATTTTCAAGGAGTCATGAACCTAGATAATACACCGGAAGTTACAGAATGTTACACCACTCGAGGAGAGACAGGATTATCGCACGGGCGTCGCTTGACTGAAAAAGAGGTGAGTTTAGATGTTTATGGCAGCGTCAAATCCTCTCTTATCATTAAGAATGTCAGGATGTTAAGTTTCTACGGGATGTCTCTTGTATTTAGCATTTACTTTTTTGTAATAAATTACAGTCGCCTTGAGCGATGTAGGTTCAATCGTCTAACCGGGCTTATTTTAATTGTTGATTACAAGTAATAAGATGATTTTTAAATTTTTTATTCAAGGCTGCTTATAAATTTTAAGAGGCTTCATTTCGGTTTACTGGCATGTCGAACTCTAATAGTAATCATAATTTTATGATTAAATATTAATTTCTTACACGATTTTATCGATTTCCAGGGAGTTATCATTATTAAATAAAATATATCTGTATCGTTATTTTCACTGCGCCTGAATTGAAAATTTAACGATAACCCCTGTCCTGCTCGTGCTGAGGTTTACATTCATAAACTGCACTCAACGTGAAACTGAATATTTAAAAATGGTCGTTACATGAGCTAAAACCTATTGATAATGCACCATTTTATATCTACTTGAATCAGGCCTTTACTTGTGTAATCAGGAATTTCTAAAATGTATAATATATATATATATATATATATATATATATATATATATATATATATATATATATATATATATATATATATATATATATATATATATATATATATATATATATATATATATATATATATGTGTGTGTGTGTGTGTGTGTGTGTGTGTGTGTGTGTGTGTATACATACACATAAGATGACTTTTAGTTTAAATTATTGATAAAAAGCTTACTTCCAGATCTATCCCAGATACTCTTCCTGTCTACAACTCCCTGTAATGTTGGAAGAGAAACATATTTCTTTACTTCCCTCTCCACATGTACACAATAACGAGCTTTAGCATTTAACTTACTTGGTCCACAGTCACCTTAAAATTCAACCTTATGATCTCTGCTGTTACGCATTATTTGTACCAAGAATTCATTATGGTTCTGTCTCCGATTTACAAACTATCAAACTACGGTTTGATAGCTATATATTGGCTGTCAAATTTGCCCTTTTTTATTGAAATAGTTGTGTAAATCATCTACAGCGGTAATGATTGTAGTGAATTTTTCTTTTAGAAATGTTAGAAGTGAAGACTTGGTTGTGACTGTAAAATTTTTAGCAAAATATGACCATGTACCCTGTGAGGACGTGCGAGAGCTCGTTGTTGGGTACACGCTGAGAAGAACGAAAAACAAATGAAGAAACATGTCGCCAGGGGGCACTCTCTCACTATCTAAGGCAATGTGAGGATGGAAAGAGTACCTTTAGACATCTGGAAATAATATAATTAAACAGGGTAAAACTTAATGAAATTGTCAGTTCAAATTATGTTAAGAGATCGAAGTGATCATTTTCTGATGAGCAAATTTTGACAAAAAAAATTATGTTTTTATAGGATAAAGCTAATACTTTCAAGAAAAAAAAGCATCATTCAAAACATATTCTCTGCGTCCCTTCATTTTCTCCTTTCTACTCCTGATTTAGGAACATTTCAGATGGCATCCAAGAACAGACCCAACAATACACGTTCCACTTCCTACGCACCCTTCACACCCTTTGTAGCACCCTGTGGACCTGGATGTTTTGTTTGTTAACCTGTGGTTATTAAGGGTCCACTGATTGTACGTCTTTTCTTTTTCACGTTTCCACTATAAGTGATAGATTCAGTTGGGGACCTCTTTTTCTATTATTTATATGTCTTACTTACATTTACTTTCAAGCCTTTGACTTTTTAGCATCAAGGTAACACATTATTTGAGAATCTGAACGGAAAATCTGCAAGAAATTTCACAGCTTCAGAGCTGTCTGTCACTTGGATCCTCCGAACGGTCGATATTTTGAAAGCGAAAGTGAAAGCGAAACAGCATGGTGTCAAGCCAGTGACAAAAGTACACTTCCCTTTTCTTGTTGCTACGGTTTAGGTTCATCCTACTGTTAGGCGGAAAATTTGATCGCAAGCTGTTGTTAGGTGAGCCCTTTTTTTTTTTTTTTTTTTTTTTTTGACGCAAGACGTTTAATGTTTCTTCCTGAACATCGCGGGGTTTTCCGTTTCATTACGCATGGTAGGCCACTTATAGATTCTATCAATTAACCTACATCGTCTAGGTAAAAATTTAATATATACTTATATATCTAGCAATAAACCGGATTTACTTCTAAAAAGTATCTAAGTCCTATTCAGGCAAATGTCCGTGAGTTTACTGGCATTGCTGACCATTGTGCCATAGTGATGGGCGTGTCATTATAATTTACATGCTCCTTGTAACACTCTTAAACAATAGATGTGGTCCGCCTAAAGTCTCGCGCTATATAAGAGACTAGCTGACCAACCAGTTGCTGCCTGGGAAATCTCTGAATGACAACCGGTAAACACACACTCTCTCTCTCTCCCCCCATTCCTGTTAAGATAGTTGCTTCAGTTGCATTGCCCAGCATTTTTAAAATTTTATATTTAACCACTTCTCAACTCCCATTCCTATCGGGCCTGAATTTGAACTTGAAGGGCATCGGGAGTGTCTCTATTCATCCCAGCGATCTCGAAAACTATGAATTAGACTCTAATATCTGTAATTTTTGACATTTTATTTTTCACCCCTTCTCAATGGCCCCAACCCCACCTTCCTATCGGGACTGAACTTGGACTTAAAGGGCACTGAGAGTGTCACCATTCATCTCAGCAACCTCAAAACTATGGATTAGACACTAATATCTGTAGTTTTTGGTTATTTTTACATGTCAGCCCCTTCCCACCCCACTTCCTATCAGGACTGAACTTGGACTTAAAGGGTGCCAGGAGTGTCACTATTCTTCTCAGCGACCTCAAAAACTATGGATTAGACAATAATATCTTTCGTTTCTTATTATTTTTACATCTCATCACCTCATCACCCAGACTTCCTATCAGGGCTGAACTTGACTTATAGAGCATCGGGAGTGTCACTATTCTTCGCAGAGACCTCGAAAACTATGGATTAGACACTAGTATCTGTCATTTCCGTCATTTTTGCATGTCGCCACCTTCCCACCACCCCCTTCCTATCAGGACTGAACTTGGACTTGAAGGGCATCAGGCGTGTCACTACTAATTTCAGCAACTTCAAAAACTATGGATTAGACACTAGTATCTGTCATTTCAGTTATTTTTACATGTCACCCCCTTCTCACACCCCTCTCCCTATTGGGACTGAACTTGGACTTAAATTAAAGAGAATCGGGAGTGTCACAATTCATCTCTGCGACCTCGAAAACTATGGATTAGACACTGATATCTGTCGTTTTCTGTAATTTTACATTTCACCCTCTTCCCACCCTCCCCCGCTTTGGTGCCAGTGATGTCTTATCCCCACAGTGTTCTTTCCCACATGGTAAGTCATAATGTATACCAAGTTTGGCTGAAATTGTTCAAAGCATTTCAGAGTGTATGTGTTAACATACACACACACACACATACATACATCCATTTATATATATATAGAAGATGAAAGAACGGGATTTTACAGGTGTAATAAGGATGTCTGAAATTCATGCTAGCTCTTACACCATGTTAACCTATTTCCCCCACCAGAGGGTTGCTCTGGAAAAAAAAGACAATGATCAGTGTCACATCCATGCTTTTACTTTCTGTGCAAAAACTCATTAGCCACTTGTTGGACACACTATATGCTCAGTGCCATTCACCTCCATTTTGCATATACTTTGAACTGTCTGGCGCTTTCAAGTACCTCCCTTTCCAATATTTATTCTATGACATCTATCCACCATTTTTTAGGGCTTCCTCTACTTTATCCTCTTAATGTCTTCCATACTTTCCACATGACTGAACCATCACAAAACACCTTGATCTATGCTTTCACTTGTAGTAACATCTTTAACACCTCTGCATATTTCAAAAGTTATTATTTTGTCATTTTGCCTTATGCTGCGTATATTATATAAACAAAGAATCTCAACGGCTTCCATGTTTTATATTTCATTTGCTTCAACATTCATATATCACTTCCAAAATGAAGATTTGGCTCGATAATCCCTTTATACCTTGGATTCTATGGCCACTCCAGTTTTCTTCCAGATCTTCTGCTTACCACCTGCAACCTTCCTTGTTTTACCGTTCTGTTATTCACTTCTCTAATCCCATCGTTATCTGTTACATTTACTCCCAAAAACCTACACTTATCATCAGTAAGTCCCCTCTGACCTACAAAAATCAGCCATTCTACGGTCAATTCACGATCATTTGGTACTGTTGCATATTTGCCGATAGATATTTAGGCACTAAGGAATTTTTTTTATCATTAAATGATTAGAAGTCAGCAAGTCGGTACATCATCAGCTACATAACAACGCCATAATATTTGTTATGATTACATGACATAAACGTGTTCAACAACCGGTAACATACATTCTTTTATTATCTGAATGCGCAGTGCATTCTGCAAAAGATTTTTCATGTGTATATAGTGTATGTAGGAAGGAGCTCATGATCAAATCTGCATAGCTTTTAAGCAAATGAAAGCTATAGAACGCCTGACCGCACATAAAAAAATTCCATTTCCTTACATAGAACCACGCGTGCCTTTTAGTGATATTTAAGTTCATAAGTAAGCATAAATTAATACAATTAAGCGGATGCTTTATATATATCGCCACCCAAATAAATAAGCATTCTTGAATCATAAATTAAAAAACATTTGCGCTCTTTCATAAGCACTATGTTTCAGATGACTTTTTGACAGTATTATAACTTTTTGACTATTTAAGTATGTTAATTTTTAACTTCTGTTACAAACATTTATATTTTCAAAATGATAAGCTCTCGGGCAACATTTTGACAGCAATCAAAAGATATACTACAAGCTGGAGAGAAATTATATGGTATTCACATACCCCATCTCTTGCATGAAAGTACTTATTTTTGTTATCCAATTATTAGATTGTTGATTTATAGTAACAGTGCCATAATCAGCCGTAAAACATACATCACTTCCACTTCACTCATTTTATCAGTTTTTATAATGGCACAGAAAAATTAATAGAGAGAGTGAGAAAATTCTTAGAAAAATCTCCTCTCTCTCTCTCTTTATTACTCAAAATACTTGTATTAAGTTTTAAATGTTTGCGTGATGTTTTATTTAATACTTCACCGTATAGCCTATTGCATCATTCTGTAAAGACAGAATTGCATCAGCTCCTGTGAACGTTTATTAGCTGGACGTAAGCCACCACAAAAATGAAATGGACATAGAAATCCCCATGGAAGAATTCTTGAAAGTGTTCTTAATAGAATGCACGAAGATTCTTTCTCACAATTATCAAGTGAAGAATTGAGAGATATTTTATTGCTTAGTGATTACCACATTTTGTGCATACAGGAAAATTACTGTTTCATATCTTTAAAATTAGATATGTAAAGGTAAGCTACTGTGCTGTATACCCTTATGTTTTATTCATAAGGTAAATTTTTTAATTCATTGTAAAATTTAAATGAAAAGTAAATTGATGTGTTATATTTCCTTAGAGTTTTTAAAATGATTTCCCGGCACCAAAATGTCTGGCGCCCAAAAGCCACGAGCCAAAACGCCCTGTGCCAAATCAGTAGAACCCAATCGGCAGCGTCAAATCAGATGTTGCCCAAACTGTGGCGCCCAATCTGCAGGGTTCAATCATCCCATTCCAGCCCCCATAGTCCCTTTTTATCTTCCTTCAGCATCCTCTTGTCTCACACACTCAAAACCAGTGACTCGACCGTCTTCATATTCTAACATATATTTCCCTTCATCGAAAACTATTAATTGTTCCCATCAAATTTTTCCCTACACTAAATGCCCTGAAAACAATTTCCATGCATAATTTTATATATATATATATATATATATATATATATATATATATATATATATATATATATATATATATATATATATATATATATATATATATATATATATGTGTGTGTGTGTGTGGGGGAAAAGAGAAGGGCACTAGCTCTTCTTCCGGTTGAAACTTCCTTAGATTTTTAGTCTAATGTTCCAACCAATATCCAAGAGTAAATGAAGTATAATCTTTCAAGTTCTTTATGATTTTTCCTCTACCAAAACACGAATAAGAGAAATCCTTATGTTCAGAGAAGGCGATTTGGATGTTTATGCACTTGTTCTTGATTACTAAATTTTAGATTAAAATTCCTTGTGAATAATTCTTGTATGTAGATATCTTAGGCTATTTACATCTATGAAAATGATGTTGAGGATATATATATATATATATATATATATATATATATATATATATATATATATATATATATATATATATATATGTCCAATATATCTATCTATATATAGATGTATTCAGGTAATTTTCTTGAGCAGTGTTTACTATCATCAGAAAAAAAGAAAATAAGCTCTCTGACAACCACTATACAATCTCATAGAGGCTCTTATGCCTAAAAAATTTGGGAAAAATGGAACCTCAAAAAAATTAACCATTTTTCAGGCAGTGGGTTTTTTACCTATAAAAGTGTCCATGTCCACCAGCAACATCATCGTTGAGGAACCAGAGAAACCTGATAGGAATCACTGTCTGAAACGCGAACTTTTCTTGCTGAAAAGTTCTTGTTGAGGTTAATCACGAGAAATTGGTTCGTCCAAGACCACGAGGCACTGTACACTTATGCAAATTCTCAATGACGCTTATTTTTCATATAATGAGAACTCTAACAAAAACATTCAAATATATCTCATCTGACTCGGGGCTAGGGAAAATCAGCCAATAATATTTGTATCCCACGGCGTTCGCATATCGTATGGTCACGATAGTGAGACCACAGGCCAAGGAGCTCCCAAACAGGATATGTTTGTCAACTCGCTGACCACCTGTCCGGCCGGATTTTTCCCCCCGCTTCGGTAAGTTAAGGGTGGCGCTGCAGAGTAACGTACTGCCTCAAGTACAGTTTTTTCTTCGTGATGTTTACGCTGACTGACTCAGTGTTGCGGTTTCCTATACCTACTCTAGCTCCAGGATGCTTGTCATTTTGCAGCACTTGTTCATATTTCTTTCTATAACAATCTACTTGATCGTAAATGTAATTAAGGGCTGCTAAGACGAGGAGGAGGCCGTGCTGATTCAATGCCAGTTAATTCAAACAAGAAGAAGTAAATGTCATAAAATTAAAACGATAATTGAAATGAAAAGTTAAAAAGAAAAAAATTGCAGACCTTACCGTCGGGGATTGTCTAGATATGACCTTGTGCCTTAACGAGCAATTATGTAATATTGGTCGGAGTCTACGCAAGTCAGTGGAAGAGGGAGAGAGAGAGAGGGGGTGGGGGGTGGGCGGGGTTGAAGGTTTAGGAAGGGAGTAGCTTCTAATTTAAAAGCAAGAGGATAAAAAGGTAACATCTGACCAGCGAGGGAGATCATCAGATAATAAGACCCAGCATCTACGTTACCTTTTTGTTTTTGGTAAGGTTGCATTTCAAGATTTTTCAGGCAACAGAATAGTAATTACGCGCATTTCGAAGAGCGTCGAGTCTGTAATAGGATTTGCATATTAATTGCAGGTATTGCCTTTTTATGTCGTCTCTTCTAGTTTCTGGTTTTTGCCTTCTTGGAAGGAGCATCTCATTGAGGGATGAGAAGAGCCCCCGTTCAGATAAAAAAAAAAAATGCAAGTCTCTTGATGTAACTCTTATTTCTCATCACCATGACTCAGTGTTTTAACTCTGTTGTATGCTGGTATAATTATATTGTGCTGTCTTCCTTGCGCATGCTTAATGTTCATTTCTTCTACTATAAATCCCATAGAAATTTTTCTTATGCTGTTCGATTCTAGTGACCAACATAGACTTTGTTACATGGAGTACACGGGATTTGATAAACATAAGCTTTCGTATTTTCAGGAGAGTACTTAATCAGTGTTTTATTTCATTGTCTTACTGTTCTTAAATAACACATTAGCATTTAACTTTTGAAGCTGATAGGCAATTTCTTTAACGTTATTTCTATATGGCAGTACAAGTAAGTTTTTTTATGTTTTCTTTTGTTATTAGCATGAAATAGCTCTTTTGCCGTTTCCAACGTAATGCCTCACAGTTTCAGGATATTTCAATTCCTGTCTTACATTCCTTTCAACATCTATAACTTCATCAACATATTAAAGGTCTACCTGTACGCAATGTTCCTAAAAATATTATTGTGAACGTTGATACACGCACACACGCATACACACACACACACGCATATATATTATATATATTTGTATGTGTGTGTATACATATATATATATATATATATATATATTTATATATATATATATATATACAGTATATATATATATATATATATATATATATATATTATATTTATAATGAAAGGATGGATCGGATCAGATTGTTTTGAGAGTGTTTGGTCATGAAGAAAGAAAGGATGACAATAAGTTTGTAATGAAGCAGCTTTCGAAAGAAAAAGGGGCAAGGATGACCTAGAAAGGACTGAAGATGGCATGAAGTAGGTATTTTTTCACATCCTAAATTATATTCAGTTAAAACTGACTTTGTTAGATAATACCTTTGCTGACTTGTCCCATAATAAACTTCTCAGCAAGTCTTTGAGGATGAAATTGTTAGCCCGCCCCTTTGCCTGACCGTAATGGGCACTCCCTTGTACACATAAGCTGGTGGGTAGACTGGTAGATGGCATGGCGGAATCGATCTGCAGACCTAGTGAACGTGATCCGAATACTGCATCATTCATTAATGCAGTCACATATTGCACTGTTTACTTTTACTGTGGTAAATAATCCAGATTTGGACTTCTTAGCCATTAGAGCATATCTAGCATCGAGGAGATGTCACACAACTACAGTAATTAATACAAGTGTGAGGACTGAGAGCTCACAAATTGATTCAGTTTTAGGCAGTGTTGGGAGATGTCGAATATGACATTTTGTGTTATTCAAATCTACATATGGAATCAAGCTCTTATATTTAAATCCAATTTGTTTTGTCTTTTACTAATCAGTGCTTATCTTTGTCTTTGTTGAGTGTACATCTCCTTCCATGCGTTAACGACCCAAACTGCATAATTAGTTCAGCTGTAAATCATTCATAATTTTCTGTCATTTGGAAGTATGTTTTTTTTTTCTGCTTTTTCCATCTTTATAATATTCATGAGATTTACGACTGACTGAGAGAGAGAGAGAGAGAGAGAGAGAGAGAGAGAGAGAGAGAGAGAGAGAGAGAGAGAGAGAGAGTTTTGAATTCAAGTCCGAAAATGTAAGGCATCTTATCACATGCAAAGAAGAAAAGTTGGTGCAGGTGCCTGCAGTCTGTGCTTTTCGCTGGTGGCATAACTACCGCGGAAGTATTGCCGTCATATGAGGGAATAGATTCACACAAATACGAATAGGTGGCAAAGTGGGCCCCTCCCTCAGCTTCCGGCATTTGGTGAGGGTTGGCCGGCGGCGAGATTTTGTTGTGCTTTGAGGTGAGGTGAACTTTGAACTTATTGTGGTTGGATCATTTATAAAACATAGTTAAATGCATGCAGGGTTATCATAACGCGGTGCGGTGGAGTATCATTATCATTATTATGTTATTGCTAAAATGAGCATGGCAAAAGATTATTAAAATTGTCCAGCATGTATCTACAATATAATGCTTATAAGCAAAAAAAAAAAAAAAAGTAAAAAACAAATCAAGACAAATATAACATTATCAATAGTAATGGCAGAAAAGAGAAAATTCACAACACAGATTTAATAATATATATATATATATATATATATATATATATATATATATATATATATATATATATATATATATATATATATATATACATATATATATATATATATATATATATATATATATATATATATATATATATATATATATATGTGTGTGTGTGTGTGTGTGTGTGTGTGTGTATATACACACATGCAGATATACCGCAGGGAAAATGAAGCACTGGATACAAAATCTTGCCAGGCTTTGTCTTTACATCTAAGACATTTTCTATAAGATGTCTTGCATTAAAAAATGACATTGATCAGAATTAACCCCGTGTTCACTTTTCCTGTGGTACATCTGCATATATACATTACGAGTCATCGTGATTTTAAGCATTTAAGCAAATAAGTTATTCTCACTTTAAGGATGACTATTTGCTGTGTAGGGCCACATGATATGGAAAAACATAGTAGTACATAATCGTAGTGGGTAGCTTGTGCATCTAGTGTCAAGAACAAGATGCAATGAGAAACTTAGCTGCACAAAGTTCTGCACTAGAGCATTTCTGTGCCAGCAAGGAATGCAATCACTGCGCTGGTCATTTGCAACCACACATCTGTGTGAAACTGGATTCCTGTCGGTTTCAAATGAAAACCAGGAACAGAATTCAACTGAATTCCTGGACAACATAATAGTAGACCTTAACAATAGGACACTAAGTTTTGATGTCACTGTCAAAAGAAAACAACAGTAACACGCCAAAAAGTTTTTGTAATACTTCAGGTGCATCACACGTGTCTGCGAACCTGTCTAGAAACACTCCAGTCCTCGGCAATGTTTGCAACACTGTTAGTATAATGCAGGTAACATATACGACTTCGTTGACACGAGCATCGTGCTGCTATGTGAAGATGCCTTGGTGGTAGCTTGCTGCAGGCAAGAGGGACAATAATGAAGATATGAGTTCAACACAATGTGAGAAGAATATTCCAGGACAGTAGGGTCTCCTACATCACATTTTATGGCATGATATCCAGCTCTGACTTTGAGCGTTTGTTAAACATTTAACCGTACGCATATCTAAACGTGACACTGACTGAACATAGGGAAATGATCCATTCCTCCTGCTTCCTGGTTCAGTCCATACTTTCAGTTGTAACTAGTCCTGTCAGTGCCTATGTTTGAGGTTATGTGTGTCTGCCCGACCACATGTCCTCAACACGCTACACCATCAGCACTGGTCACCATGTTGCCAACACAACAAGACCACCATGTCCACAAAACTGACTCAATGTTAAAAACTGCTCTTTGCTGTCAGTACCCGTTTTTCTCTAAATCATGACATGTTATGAATTAGTAGGGACTCTTTCATAGCTCCTAATTATGGCAAGAAAACGAATAAGAGTTTTGCCAAAAATGAGATGTTTCAGCATTTTTTTCATCACTTGACCTCAAAGGTGGATATCCATACAATGTGCCTTAAGCAGTGCACTACAAGCTGTAGTACAGGTTCTTTCCATTATCCATTCACCGTACAGCTACATTGTTTTCTGCCTTGTATTTTGTGTCCTTTACTTTGTATTACTACGACTTAACCGTCTAGCTTCTTTAACTCTGTCTTGCTCTAATTTCCACTCCTTATTCAAGAACGAATAGAGCAGGTCGTTCTACGAAATTCTACAAATGTGACGTTGTGGTCTGGTTACACTACCTTATACCAACAACAGAAATATAATAATAATCCTCACCTACCACGAGATACTAGAGCTTTGACTGAGAGTATGGAAGAGTTTGAAAGAAAATGAAAGGCGGGAAAAAAAATGTTTCACACGTTGCTGTAGATAGAGCAATTGCTTGGAAACACTATCAGCCAGACGGTTTAAAAAAAAAATATGAAAAAATCATAGACAAGACACTCAAGTCAAGAGCTCTTTTAAAAGTTTGTTGAAGAAAATAAATCTTATCTCTTCCTTACGTATCGTAATACAACAATCGCGCTCTCTCTCTCTCTCTCTCTCTCTCTCTCTCTCTCTCACACACACACACACACACTATGCTGCTAGTGAATGCACGATGAGCTTTGTTACGCTATGTATTGTATGGTGTCATTTGTGTTACTGTCACTGAACAGAATAGTAATGTGATGCTGATGGCTGCCGACCAGCCGTTGGTTTATGATACTTGGCAACCTGCAACGTTTCACATGAGTAAATAATCCTGGCAACCAGCAAACAAATGAACCCAGAATGTCCAGAAATTTTCAGCCATTAATGTAGTATATCATACAATCGAAAGAACGGTCTACTGTTTTAGCACAGAAGGAAAGGCACGATGAAATATATACCTTAAATGTTCAGTGAGCTGCAAAAAGTACGCTAGCGCAGGTTTTGCTTTTTGCTGTGAAATACTATACATCTTTATAGTATGTTAAGCCTGATCGATTTAATTAGTTTGCGCGTAGCACCACGAGTTCATCACACTGAAACTTTCTTTAGGTGCCGCATCAGTATTAAGACTGTGCCGCATGGATCTATTGCAGGTTTTTATCCTCTGTAACCGGAACGTTCGAATACTGGGACGTGATCTGGTTTTTCGAAATGGACATATTTGACGAGAATCCTATCAATTCTGTTATTTGTTACGTCTGTTAACTTCCAAGTCCTCGTCATAATAATCACAATGGACTTCATCCAAATTTAAGTATAATTAGCGTTAGGACAGAAGTTCATATACGTATTTTATATTAACGGTTAGCTCATAAAAATTCAGAGCGTGCTTTTATTGACTCGGCTCAAATTCCACCCAGGTCGTTCGTATCTATGCGCTGTCTACAACCTTCTTATCTGGTATTCAACTGGCGGCAGGTGACCCTCACGGCCTATGGTTTTTGTAATCTTATCATAGCATCCAGAATGACGATAATATCTCGTGTTATTGGTTTACCTGGTGACTTGTAAGACAGTGTATTTGTTTCGAAGGGAACAAATAAACACAGCTCTGAATTCATTCAGTTTGTGTGTGTGCAAGTGTAGCCTTGTCATCTATTCCTCTGAATAATCACAAAATTACACACGCACACACACACACACACACACACATATATATATATATATATATATATATATATATATATATATATATATATATATATATATATATATATATATATATATGGGTGGGCTGTTAATAGATCTCTGGAGGACCAAAGAAGATTTCGTAATTACGGAATAGGTAAATGCATTCCTATGATTCATGCACTAACTCACTTCACGAGTTGTCGAGAGTACTCTGAGCGTTGAGTAAACGGATGTGCAAACGATCTTGACCAACTTACCTGCACGGTTCATCTCAACTCTGACGAGTTGTAAGCGATTGGTGTCTGGTGCGCGAACAGCTGTTGTCCTAATCGGCGATGCTGACGATTGTAATGGGTGCTATGCTCGTTTAAACCACCATGCACGATCGCGCGGACAAGGAAACACACACACACACACACACAAATGGTTTTTAGAACGTAAAACACTTCTGTTGAGTCTAATTTGCGCTGTTCTGTGGGTCGGTGCAATTGAGAATAAAGACGTCCTTTGCTACGATGGTGGAACTGGGCAGTGGAGGTACAGCTGTCGCTACCGATCTACTGCAGTATGTGATGAGTGTGTATATGTGTGTGAGTGTGTCTGTGAGCTAGCGCAGAGCCAGCTGTATGGAGGGGGGGTTGTTAGTGTGTGGGGTAATTGTAATAGGGAATAAGGAAAGACCCTTTGGTCGAGTTTGTGTGTTGTGCGCTCACGGGGAAGGAGAGGACAGCCAGACATATTCTACATACTCACACATTCACGCACAGAGTGCCACCCACAACTCTCACATCGCTCGGCGCCAACTTTATGATACCGGCATTTCATTGGCAACTCACGGAGAAGGACAGAGATACGTCCGCCTTCCACGTCGAGGAGTGACGAGGGTTGTCGGTTTGTGGTTGATTGGTTGGAGGGGAAATCACTTGAATCGAATCGTTTCCTGCACGAATCTAAAGCGATGTCATTGTGAATAAAGGATGATTTTTTCATGTACATGCAAATACAAGTTACCTGCAAAGCAAAAAAGCACACTGCTTCGGTTCTTGGCTTCATAAGTGTAAATCAGTGATGACATGTATAAAGTTTCGGTTATTGTAGGGAAAGATTAATATCATAACTTTTAATTTAAAGGGCCATATAAAAGTTATTTATTTATTTTAGTGCCCTACTAAGGGTATTAGCAAAACAGTCTCTGATATGATTAGCAAAATAAGAGAAGTTGATAGCATGACTTGCAAATACTGTAGCAAATTCAAAAGGATGCAACATCCTATTTTCCAGGTAGAACAAATCTGTGGGAAAACAAATCAGGGAAGTAGGACCAACCTTTTCACTTATCCTGAACACACATTTATTTATTAATTTTGTTTTTTCCTAGCAATATAGCCAGGCACACTCATATGGTCATGTAGGATTCTGAGCCTTCGGCACAAAATTCGTCATACCTCACCCAACTTTGTTAATTTTACGAACTCAGTAAACAGAGGTATACCAAACTTTAGTTGTCATTTGTTTGCATTTGTAATATTTATGCTTTAACTTCTCTTATCATACTTATTACGTCTTCGCGGAAGGTAGAGAATGTAATTCTCATCTATAAACTATGGATTTAAACGGTAGGAAATAATGGAAAGACTTATTCAGTTTTGATACGGGTGTGATTAAATACAAACCGTAAGAACAGTGAAAATCTTTCGCATTAGCATAAAGAACAAATAGAAAATACCCTCTTCGGGTTTCTATCATAGTGCAAACTTCAATGGTTATAATAGGAAGTGTGAAGCGTAGAGTGACACGAACGGTAGTATAGTGGTTCTTAAAGATGAAAGGTGCTGAGATGGTTTGGTCAAGTGGAGAAAGTGCAGAACGCAACGTTGATGAAGTGTGAAATTTGGAAGTGCCAAGGGGAAGGGGGGAGAGGGAGATCAATAAACGGGTGGCGGTGTGAGTGGAAAAGGTGCATTCGCCTTCATAATAGGAAGAATGAAATTACGTGGAAGAAGCAAGTGTCCAAGGTTACCGCGTTGCTGACGTTGAAGTTATCTGTGGCTAAGGTTCATTTTAGTTTATCTTTTAGGGGTTGAACTCTGAGTTCATCCTTAAGGGGAAAACATCTTACTGGTGATGATACGCACATAGACACCTATATTTATATATGTATAAGATAATACGTTAAACGAGACTATTGACAAATGCGTTAACAAGTTATTCTGTGCTTTAAATGAAATTGAAAAGTTTTCCAAACAACAGTTTATTTAGCTGCTATCACTTGATGCGACTGATTTTTTTAGAGATGAACTGGACACTCCATGCACTTATATGTGTATATATATACATACATACATATAATACATATATATATATATATATATATATATATATATATATATATATATATATATATATATATATATATATATATATATATATATATGAAGATAAAAAGGCCCATAGAAGGACAATATACACGTCCCAACCATATATTTCGGATACTTCTGTATCCCTGTACACTGGTGAAATATTGACAAATGATATGTGACAAAAGTACAAACGCAGGTGTGACAGTACAACGTTGGTGGTATGTAGATGACCGTTGACCCGGGAAGGATGGAAAACAGGCTTTCCTTGGTGCTTTGGGGCCCGTTAGTTCCCGTCTGCATCGAGTCTGGTGGGCGTATCCGCGGGAGTACCTGCCTGAGAAGAGGCCTCAGGATTAAGTTGTCGGTGAAATCCGATTTGCAATGTCCGTACAAGAGGAAGATGCTGGAATCCGCCATCATCATTTAAACCAACAATATAAGCCTGTGAGGAAGGCGTTGGAAATTCGATTTTCACCGCCGAGTTAATCGTAAGGTCTCTTCTCAAGCAGGTGTTCCAGCGGATATGCCCACCAGACTCGACGCAGACAGGAGCTAAAGAGGCCCAAAAACAGGAAATAACCTATTTCCATCCATTACGGGCCGTGCTGCCACACCTGAATAGGCCTTATATATACTTTTGTCACATTTCATTTGCCCATATTTCACCAGTGAACAGGGATACAGAAGAAATGTCTGAAATTTATGGTTACAACGTGTATATAGTGTTTTATGTTTTTTTATCTTCATAGTGTACTGTTGGATTAAAGTATAAGACATTCTTATATATACAAATGTATATATATATATATATATATATATATATATATATATATATATATATATATATATATATATATATAATATATATGTATGTGTGTGTACACACATATATCTATCTATATCTATCTTATCTATATATATATATATATATATATATATATATATATATATATATATATATATAAAAGTACCAAACCATTTATCATTTATAATTCCCGTTCAGTGACATTCTCGAAGTAGCGCGAACTGGATATTAAACGACATTTGTAGCTTAATGTATATATATATATATATATATATATATATATATATATATATATATATATATATATATATATACATACATACATACATACATACATAATGCTAAGAAGGTTTATTGTATATGCAGGAGATATGTGTTTTTTAAACATTAGGCCCTTTCCCCCAACAAGGGATGGCTCCCAAGAAATGCAATACAACGATTACTACTTCATTCATCCTTTAACTGCTGAATAGCTGATGAATCCCTTCTGCAGAAAAGTTTTCTAGTATCGGTCACTTACAGACGGCTCATCATCAACGTCGCAAACCTCTTACTCACAATGCGCCATTCACCTCTAACTCGAGTGTGCCCTTTTGGATGTTGAAGCCATTCCTTTTTTAAAAGGTTTCCGCACACATATCCAGCCCTTCCTATGTTTTACTCTCCTTCCTGCGGATGCTTCCGAAAATACACAGTCTTTTCACTAACCATTTTTTTCCACACGACCGAATCGTCACAAAACACTGATTATCCATCCTTTCACTTTTGCCATCCTTTTTATCACAACTTTTACGCAATTCTACATTTTCCCCTTTCAAACCTTCCTATGACATTGGAACATAAACTTCACTTTTGTTTTATTTGCAAAAAATGCCACCCGATGAACGTTCCGTACTGTTCCGAAGCTTGGACTAAGGTATCTGTATTCTGCACATAATATTAACAAAGAACAGAGGTGATAAAGCCTGGCCCCTGGCTGGACGACGCCAAGTCTAAACGCTGATTTCAATATCCATAAAATATCTCTGTTACACTAAGAAAAGAGAATTATACAGCTGTACTTTGCATTACACAGTAGAATGGTTTTATTTAAGTGACTGACAACCCGAAGAGCTACGTACACGCCTTCCTTTGCAATATATATATATATATATATATATATATATATATATATATATATATATATATATATATATATATATATATATATATATATATATATATTATTAAGAATAATGAACGACACTACCAGTTACCTGAGAATGATAAAACGGTATTTTCCAGAGCGAACCAATATCGAGGAAGACTATAATAACAGTTGCGCGAACAATTCTTAAACAGAATATATCTTTAGGTGGAAAGATTCTGGTCCGGTTAAGGAGCGTGACGGCCTCAAAATAGAATGGTTGCATGAATGAAACCTTTGATAGTACTGTGACTCTTATTTGAACAACGAATGAGCTTGTTCACGATGCGATATATTTTTTTCAACGACAGCGCAAAATGTAAGACCTGTTGTTTATCACTAACGAATTTATTTGAAGAACAATGCATACAACTGTTTATCAATAGTATGTCTTTGTTTCCAAAAAATTTAGAATTTTGTTTCAATTATGAAATGTCCATTTCTCTTTTAGTATTTTACAAGTTTATAATATTTTGGAAATGTTCGTAAGGCGCTTTCTTTAAGTTCTGGTTTGTTTATCCTTGCAAACACTGCAATATACGCTGATGACTCGGAGTTTCTTCTTCAATGGTCAATGTATAAGAAGCCGCTCTCGGCGCGGTTTGTGACAGTTGCATCTGCATTAGATGATTTATGAATATCAGTTCGATGTTGCCGTATAAATTGTACATACACAGCAATCAAGTGGCATGCTTTAGTTCGTTGTATTTTGTTTGGCAAGGACGAATGGCAGGGCTTTCCCCTAAAGTTTGAGTGTAGGTTAAGATGGCCGTCGTTAAGATCAATCGCTATTTTTCTACACCCACAACGTTCTTTCCTAGTTATGTCATCTGTCTTGCTTTCTCGATCGCAGTCCTAACATACACCGTCCGCGGCTACTAAGTAATAATGCTTCCATAATTCGTACAATCTCCTTCATCTTTTATAAAAGTAATTATACCTCTCCCATTCTTTTGCAATGTATAGTGGCCTTTCATAATGATTACTGTTGAAAGTTGTTCAATAATAATTTTTCAGCGGCAGGCTTACATGGCAAGTGGTTGTCTCAGTTTAATGAATGGGAGATGTACTTTCGCTGTTCTATCCCAATTAGGCTGTGCTAGCAGAATTGATTATTCTGTAAACCATGGCTAGCTAACTCAACTGGAACGTCGGACGCATGACATCTCTCTCTTGCTTCTCTTTTCTTTTGCCCGCTGTATCGTGAAATCTTTCGGACGGAATTCTCTACTGACGCACACGATGGGCTAAAACTAAAGGGTGTACTAGAGTTCCTTACTTAGAATTGCTAAATAATACAATTGATACTAATGTAACTGAGAGGCATGTAGAGAAAAATAGAGATAAAAGCTATAAATATCTCGGTACGTCTGTTGAGTATACTCCTGAGCGAAACTTTCTGAGACAGAAATTCTTTCGTAAGAGCAAATTGTTGTTCATTGATTACTTATCTTTCTTACTACGCTTTGGTACATATGACACCCCTTGCCTTCGATTTTTTTTTTTTTTTTGTTTTTTTAGTTACACCAAATCAGCAAACTCTAGAAGGCCATAAAAAGGAAGATGGATTTGTTTTGAGGCAGGAGACTTAAATCTAAAAGCAAAAATAAATGTTCGTATCCCTTCAGGCATCACAGTATTCTTGTGAAAAGAGTAGGTGTTCGTTTATTGGCACAGTTATTATTTTTATCATTGAGAAAAAGAACAAACATTCATTTAAAACAAATCAGAAAGGGATGTTGGCTTCCTAAGCGGTCAATGTAATAATTAAAATGTGAAAACAACGAAGGCAGAACCAATGAAAGTGGAATACAATAACAGGTAAGTTAAGATAATAAGATCAACAAACAAACAACTGTATTCACATAAAAATACACTTACCTAAAACAAACAAGGTACGGAAAAAGACAGTGTTTAAAGTGGCATTTCAACCTTTTCTGTCTCTTATTAACATCAACATCCATCGGTGATACTTCCAGAAAAACTTCCACAGTTTTACACTGAAATGACAAAAACATTCTCTTGGCATCTCATCAGAACTGGGATGCTGAAGATGGCTTAACAACAGGAAATCGTCTAACTAACGTCTAAATGATAATTGTGCGAAAATTTCGAAATTTCCGCATCAGATTTTATTCCTCTTTAAATTTTCCCTTTTCCTGTAGTGTTATAGGAAAATTCTTGTCTCTTGCCCAGCTCATGGATAGGTGTCTCTTGTCTCCTTGTAGGAATCTGTGGGCACTTGGGCCATAAGGTCTCATTAAATTCAGGGAGACTCAAAAATTCGCGAAGGATACTTCACAAGTTTACAAATTGATAAGGATGAAACCTTAGTTAGCTGTAGTAGGTTTGCAGCCCTTTGATGCATTGTAGGACACCACATACTATTGCACTGCCCAGTGGCTTGGTTCTGGTATTCGTTTCTTATTCGGGCCTTTCTGCTGGCAAACAAAAGGGGCTGAGAACCAGACCTTCTTTGTTTATCATTTTAGACTATGAGTACCTAAAACAGATCACTTGCCCTACGCCACATCTGAGACTGCTCTTCCATTGAAAGATGAATGTAACATCATGACTGCCAACCAGGAAGAAGTCAAGGAATCCTGCACATTGCGCCAACAGTTTCCAATACTTTTTGTTATGTTCCATAGACTTTCGACGGTAGATGAATATTTAAAGGCCTTTAGTCACGACTATGTGCTCACTGTCTCCGGAGAAATTCAGCTAAGCATATTATAATGGGAATTGTAAATTCGTCGCGATGTAGACTCGGATTAGTTAGTCAGGTGACTAACTCAAAGTTGTTTATTTTTAATTCTTTCTTTTTCCTTTTTTGTCACTAGTTTTTCTTTATTCAGAAAATAGGTTTTACAGTATATTTTTATAACATTCTATTTTGCCTGGCGAAAACAGATTTTATTTGTCTATGATTCGATAATTCTCCTGGTAAAATTTTGTTCCCTTACGCAGATTTCAAAAACCTTCTATAGTAATTTATTCTATTTTTGTCAATAATCTCATATGATGAGAGTTTAGGGGAAAAAGCTTCTAATGTCACGTAAAAAATTCACATCTTCTATTGATATGTACGGTCAACCATGACTTCATGGATGTGGTATTACTTTAGAAGCATTTTTACTTCATCATACATGAATATTTTACAGAGTAGGATGCATCGATAGCTATTTAATCTGATTTGTGATCAAGATGGGAAAAGAGTGATTAGATTTTTGCATCATAATCCGAACATGTCACATTAAAAGGCACCCTGTATTAACTAAACTCTGATCCGCAGATTGGATGTCGACACGGTACCGTAATGTGAGTCTAAGGGCATAATCAGTAAGCGAAAGTAAGCGTGCAATTTTTCGTATACATGTATATATGCAAACTATATATATATATATATATATATATATATATATATATATATATATATATATATATATATATATATATATATATATATATATACATATGTATATATGATGGTATTACGAGTATGATTCTAAGGTACTGCAGTGACAGAGGAGTAGCTTACCAGAGTTTGCAAGGTAAGGGTGACAGAGGTGACTGTAAGATGAATTTCTTTATTTCGTTATTACTCTGACTTACAAATTCCTAAAGACAAAATTTTAAGCGCTCAAATTAAATGATCTTAATATCTTATCAGTCACTACCAAAGTACCAGATCTGCCTTAGATTCCTTATCAAATTTGAAAGATTTTATCTGTGGAAACTGAAAGCACTCAGATAACAGCTATCTTTTGTTACGTTAAGCCCCTTAATAACAACCGCATTTATGGTCGCCTGCTAGTTTTTGTCAAGTATGTTTTTTATGGTTCTTACATGTAAACAACTACGACCTTGATCATTTATAAACTGCCCCAAATTTACAATATTTACTTCATAACCTCAACAACTATGGCCTTGATCATTTATAAACTGCCCCAAATTTACAATATTTATTCATAACCTAAGTCTTAACAACCAGAAAAGGAGTTACGCTATGTGAAAAAATATCAGATGGAAAAAACTTACTGCACCGACCTAATAATAAGAGATTACGAGCTACTCATTATCAGATTGGTAGGACTTCAAGTCTCAATCTTTGAGGCAAACCAAAAACTGGAATGTATTTAATCTACTGTAAGAAAATTATAAAATGTTCCATAATACTTGATATCCGGACAAATCAGCATTGCTGTTATCATATTAACCGAAGGTTTTGATAATTGAAAAATTACTGATACCAACTAACACCGTTTGAACTCTAACGAAATAAAATTTATTACATGATGAAGGACTCAAAATGTGTGTATGAACATCTAAGTCTCTTCCAAATAAATAAATACAACTTGAAAGTCTGAACTCCGTGTATGCCTACAAAGAAGGTAAAACTGGCACTTTTCCTGAAAAAATTATTTTAGGAAAGTTTTAGTAATCATAATCGAGCACCAGTGATTAAATTAAAATTACAGCTTATTTACTTCTCCAGTCCCTAAATCCAGATATTACTTACTTTCCTCGATTTGAACTTCATCCTTGAATATATCAGACTCTCAACAGAAGCCAATATTTGTTGTTCTTCGAAAAATTATGCATATATACCCTTTGACTTCATCAACAGCCCGTCATGGAGCCTATAGATATACACGACATAAACATATAATTTATTCTGACGGGCCTAAATCTGAACTCTTTGCGACAAAACAAGACTGTCCCCCTTGTCATTGCGAAAACATGGCAATGTTTTTTTGCAGAACTGTCTGCAATATTGCCAAATACTCATATTATGAAAATTGCAAAAGATATCATAGTTTTCTGGGAATAGATGGAACACTGAATTTGTAATGTATTGTTGCTTTAAACCCTTCTTGCAAACCAGAATAAGCGTCGATTCCAAAAACTAAATAACGATAATAAAGCTCTCGAAAAATAATGGATCCGTGCTCACGCAAGTATTAAATATAACGAATTTATTGGCGAGGTAGATTGGCTGTGTTATCTGTAACTAGATCAAATATAGCTGATATTGATAACAATTTTCTAGCATCACTGAGGTCTGTTATCAGTAGTAAATCGCATCCTTTACGTCGCTCTGTCACAACAGTACCAATTTAATACAGAGCACACCCAGTGCAAGGTTAGGCACTCTTCAACTCGTAAAAGATTTTAACACTGAAATTATTTTGTTTTATCTTTGCGGTATTAGCACTTGTTACACTCTTAGATATTTGATGAATACTCAATAAGATTTGATTTCTGAGAGGAGAAATTAGAGCGGAACATAAATACGAATTCATTTTATAAGTATCTACTATTTTCAACCAACGCCGAAAGATGAGTTTTGGACACAAATCCGATAAAGATATTTTGTTAGAATCTTCTGCATCCGCAGTCTGTTCCATGATTACTTTCCGAAGTTGTAATTTATTAAGTAAGGTAGTGTTACCATAGAGAAGAACAAAACCTGCCTGCCATTCAAATAAAATTTAAGATTTTTTGATCATTGGCATGATTAACCTACCTTTCACTAATAAAAGAAAAAAAAAGATAAACGTGCCACTTTCTTGATAGACACTACACGACTGGTTCATGATACAGCAGTGGAAAATGAAAAATAATTTTCTCATGATCAGAGCTTCATTAGTTTTCCACCATACGTTTCATTACAAAAGAAAAGCAAGAGAAACAACGCTACAAAAATATAAAAATACAACGATAGAATAAAAAGAAATCAATGCAACAAAATGCCTCACAAACGGGATCGTTTATAGTTACTCAATACATCTTGTTAAAGGCCACACAAATGTCATGTGGGAAGTGCGAAGAACACCTGCTCGGTTTAGTGCTGTATTGGAAGGGCTCGTTCTTTGTTTTATCTGTGCCATGGATGGCAGGGGGAAGGTGGGTGGCCGATGACACTGCGTGGGTGGTTGGGGGGGGGAATAGTCGGGGATTAGGTCGTGTTACTGAACACCATATCGAATATTGAAGGCCTTTGAAAACAAGGGTTAACGTGTGTGTGTGTGTGTGTGTGTGTGTGTGTGTGTGTGTGTGTGTGTGTGTGTGTGTGTGTGCGCGCGCTCCCTGCATATTTTTTAAGGTTTTAAAATAATCTTCTTCATGCACTGAAATATTGCTCAGTTTTTCAAAGATTTAATGACTGGATGCTTTTTTTTTAATGTTGTGTCTATATACAATACGCCATATATTTCACAGCAAGCCGTACACTAAAAAAAAAACTATTACTATAACCAATATATAGATTACGGATTTTTGTCTAGAATAAAATATATTCCACGAATTGTTTTTTATTCTGATATGGATCAACTAACATTGTTATTGCTGGTTTTATTCCATTTCCTCTTTATTTGAATTTTTCTAAAAAAATGAGACATTTGTTAATTTTCTTTCACTAATGTGAACTAATGAAAGGTAGAAATAAGATAAGATTAACCTTTCATTACGGAAACTTGCTCATTCTTGGTAAAGCATAAATGAAGTATGGCGAGGACACAATTCAGACACTTATGTTAGAGGGCTTGTGTTTTTTTTTTTTTTTTTTTTTATAATAGACAAAAAATATCCAAAATGTTTTTTTGGGGTAGTCATTATTATATTGAATCAGATTTTGTTTCTAACAACTTATCCAAATACGTACGTAAACGAGGAGTAGCTTTCTCATAATATCCCAGGTACTGTTACCATGCCACTCTTATAGAAAACAGATTACCTTTGCATTTATTATATATATATATATATATATATATATATATATATATATATATATATATATATATATATATATATATATATATATATATATATATTATATATATATATATATATATATATATATATATATATATATATATATATATATATATATATATATATATATATATATATTATATTATATATATATATATATATATATATATATATATATATATATATATATATATATATATATATATATATATATATATATATATATATATAAATGCATGTATATGTGTGTGTTCCAGCATAAGTCTGAAACGCAGTGAGCAATTTCAACCAAACTTGGTATACATGTAACTTACTATCTGGAAAAGAACTCTGCGGGGGTAAGACATCACTAGCACCAAAGGGAAAGGGCACCAAAGGGGGTCAGGGTGTAATGGGCTTCCCTGAAACGGGCTGGTTTTGCCCGTAGACTCAGTAACTGAATAAACTCTACGAATTTATCATACCTCCTTTCGGTATACATATGACTTACTATCTGGAAAGGAATACTGTGAGGGTAAGGCATCACTGGCACCAAAGGGGTCGAGGGTGGGAAAGGGGTGACATGTAAAAATAACCTAAAACGACAGATATTAGTGTCTAATCCACAGTTTTCAAGGTCGCTGAGATGAATGGTGACACTCTCGATGCCCTTTAAGTCCAAGTTCAGCCCTGATAAGAAGGGGAGATGAGAAGGGGTGAAAAATAAAATGTCAAAAATTACATATTGGTGTCTAATCCATAGTTTTCAAGGTTGCTGAGATGAATAGTAACACTCCTGATGCCCTTTAAGTCCAGGTTCAGCCACGATAGGAATGGGGGTTGAGAAGGGGTGAAATATAAAATGACAAAAATGCTGGGCAATGTAACTGAAGCAACCATCTTAACAGAAAAGGGACAGAGAGAGAGAGAGAGAGAGTTTATCGGCTGTCATTCAGTTTTCTCAGGCAGTGCCAGGTTGGTCAGCTAGTCATTCAGTTTGTATATATATATATATATATATATTATATATATATATATATATATATATATATATATATATATATATTCTGTGTGTATGTTCTAATCTCTCCACCTGCTACATTCCCCAGCCGGAACTTTCCACGAGGAATATGGTGCACTGAATACAGTCTGCAAGGTAGTTGCCCTACAAGCAAGAATTTCAATCTAATGATATTCCGACTCTCAATCCATTAAATTAGTGGAATTGTGACCGCAAAATTTGTTATCTATCTTGTGGAACTGCCACCACGAAATTTATTATATAGCTTGTGGAACTGCGACCGCAAAATTTATTATATATCTTGAAAATACACTTATGTTGCGATCCATTCTCCCCGCACCCCCATCACTTTTGCAATGTCTTTTGTTGTCTGTACCTTTTAACGTTTTTTTAAAACATTTTTAAAACGTGAATTGCGACAGATACTATATTTTTTTGTAGGGACGAGCCCTGCAATCTCGCCTGGGGATAGGGGATTAGACCCTTACAATAGAGGGCGAGCAGAAAAATTCAGCAGTCCCACTCATTTTAAAACTGAATCCGAAACATCGCAAGAAGTAAAAGGTGAAATATTAGGTTAAAAAATAATGTTTAGAGAAAAGATATAGCTTTTAACTTTTACTTAATCCTATGATATACATTCATTAGTTATGCCATGTGCACAATTCTGTTACTAGATATTTTAGAAATGGCTAATTTTCTTTAATTGCCTATTATTGAAGAAGTGTTATTTAATTAAAAAACTCCGAACCGTCACGCCAAACAAGAAAAATACATTGACACATGGATTTACATCAAGCGCATGGCTCGGGAAACACAAGGATTACTGAATGAGCAAAAACACAATAAAGTAATTACGCTAAAACAAAATTAATGCGATAATGCAGGATTTCCTTTAAAAGGATTGGTACACATCAAGTTTGAATCAAGTCAGGCCAGTAGTACTTACTTGTCTGGTACAGAACAATAGAATTGCCTGTCCTTAGGAATGCTATAAAGAAATAAACACGCAAATACACTCCTAACCAGTCAGAAAGGAAATTCGGTGAATTACTCATCATTATTCAGCTGCTCTACAACAAGGAGTGGTATACTCCAAGCCAAACCACAAAAGAATAGTGCTTTCTC
>NC_089754.1:22988177-22998177 GCF_040412425.1 Macrobrachium rosenbergii | reverse complement strand
CGGGAAAAGGCAGGTGTGAATGTTATATCAAATACTCCTCTATTTAGTACGCAAGAGGGAAAGCAGTTCTGTGGTGACGAAATATCTGAGGTTTTTAAATACATCTGTACATAGGAAGGGAAACTTTGATGAAATAATGGTGTTTGCTGTGCCCATAGACTACATTTTTTTCGCATTTGTGTTTAACATCCACACTTTTCTTCCAAAAAGATGAGTTGGCTCAACAGCCCTTTCATGCATAACTTCTGCTACATTTGGCATAACTGTTTTTTTTTTTTTTTGAGGTCTTACACAGTCACCTGTCATGGAGGCCGACCATGAAACTAGAAGGGTTTAGGTATATTAGGAAAACAAATCAAACGACTACGATATGAGTTATTTTTGAGCTTCCGTACGTTTTTGTGTAGCAAAATGGTGAGCAAGGAGGGATTTCTGCGCATTGAAGGAAGTGTTGTTTCAAATCAACCACATTTTACTTTAAATATTTCTGACAACGCTTAGGTTAATTTATTTCTTATGTTGTCGCACAGAAGTGTCCAAAAGAGACTTATTTGTTGATATATAATGAAAGGCTTTCCATTCCAAAGTAGAACGTATCATAATTTGAATATATTTATAAATGAAAAAGAATTTTTAATACTTATAAGGATTTGAATGTTGTTAGATTTGAAAGCAGGCAGGTAAATTACAGAAATCATACAAGTGGACTTCATTTTAGCAGAATGTATTAGCTTCTTTTGGTTGAATTGGAGCAAAAATTTTACCTTATACTTGTGAAAAAATATCAGTAATTAATTTTTTTATGTGAAATCTGCTGCTACTTCATGATCATTCATCTTCATATTTGTTCATCAGCATCCAAGAATGTCCTCTGAGGAAAAGTTAATAACATGAGGTACTATCCATAATGTGGAAAACATCAAAATAATTAAATATCTAAGGTACGACTTGATGTTGTACTGCTTTTTTCTTTTATAAAGGCATACTTAGGGCCCACTTATGCTGTAAATAACACTGATTATCATCTACCTATTGCTTGACTGACGAATCCAAATGAGAACGAAGATTTTAAAGCCCACAAGAGTAAACAACATTGCTTACATTTTTTTTACCATTATCATCAATACCTTATGCATGTATTTATTCCTAATCTGTCATTTGTACATCATAATTAATTTCTTTCGTGTTAATTTGAATGGGCCCTATCTGTTCTTTAGGCCTGTTCAAAATGAACCTGTTCTTATCAAATACAATCTAATGCACGAATACTAAGTTTAAAGTCACCTAATAAATAAAAATCCATCGTCACGACTGGTAGCATTTGTATCTAATATCTGAGTTCCTCTTAATCAAAGATCCTTGAACAGCTTCAGAAGGTCAAGGTCAACACTTGGAGTCCTTCAATAATACTTTGTCCGTTTAAGAATAAATTTCAAGTCCTTCCTACCTTCCAAGAATATTTAACGTCATATCTGATCTTCGTAAGCAGAAATGCCAAGCATATCAGCACTAGGAAAATAATTATAAAAAAACTATAGATAATTACGAAGAGATAATCATAACTATCAGATCATTTAATCTTTCGTAAACTTACCGAATTAGCAGCACTTTTCAAAGTACGAAGAAGTGATAACACGCTCAGAGAAGAGAAGAGAGAGAGAGAGAGAGAGAGAGAGAGAGAGAGAGAGAGAGAGAGAGAGAGAGAGAAATACGGGAAACGCCAAGCAAGTTTCAAAATGTCAGATCTTATCTGCAGTACGATAAAAGCAGTGCGTTATCACACCCCGGATTTCTGGATTTCTGTTGCCTTTTGTTAATGAGACTCAGAAAAAAAATATAAGATTTTCCAGTTAAAAGTTTACAACCATGGACATACTAAATGGGTAGAAAAACTTGAAAGTGAAATTTATTCGTGTGTGTACACTTTTTATGCACATGAGCACAAACTAAACATACAAACATGCTTGGTAACTGATATGTTTGTGTTCAATGTTTCATAATAACAAACGTATACAAAAATGTGAAGAAAATGAAAAGTTAACACGGTACTGTTGCTATTACACTTACGCGTTGCTAACCCGATATTTGTAGCTGAAATGGACCATATTATGACTAGTTAATTTGGGCTACTCAGACCCTTTCATAAACAAAGATACTTCCAAAGCCAAGACAACTTTTTACGGCAAAGAAAAATTTGGAATGAGAGTAACGAAAAAAGGTCATCAAGCTATTATTTATCTCAGAATTAGAAAACACCTGCGAAAACATAACACGAACCGGAGGGTTCCACTCAAGAAGAAACAGCCAGATTATTATGTAATCCCCTCCTATGTGTGAAATAAATCCCATGAAAGTGAAGGCAAAAACCTACTCAAAATCAGTATATAAGAGGATTGAAGCAAAAATAAGACGACTGAGTATTCACTAACAGCATCCCCACTCTCAACAGAAACAAATCCTTTGCTAAGTTGTACTCCACCTGTTGAAGAAAGGTAGTCAAGGGAAAAAATAATCTTGGGAATCTAAGAAACCCCGGTTTTAACTCCAAGGTTACAATCACCATCTCATGACTTCGAGCGTTCGAAAGGGATTAATATGAAAGAGCATGTCACTCATTTTAAACTCAATAAAGATGGCGATAGTACCTACCGAAAACTGGGAAATTTCAATTAAAAATTTGTTTTTTTTGCAACATTCAAGTTAGGTAATTACTCCAATATTTAAACCAGAAGATATGAATAGTTTCTCTCCATCCAGTGATTATGAAAACGACAGCAATATCAGGTCATTATCAGGGGCTATGAATGTATGAAGTACTTCATTCTAATATCGGAAACAAATTAAAACTGTGATATTCATAATGGTGAACTTCAGTAATTGAAAAACTTGAGTCTTCAAAGTGAACGCATAAGGATTTGATATGCAAAACCTGGAATATCATATTTTCGTAACTATACCGTATTTGAATTTTGCTGTATAAGGATTCAGCGATGATCATTTTTATCCCATATTAAGCACACGATGATCTGTTATCAGATTGCAAAGTGGTACGTAACGCCCACTGGTTCTTATTTTGAAATAATTTGAGTAGCTTCAAATCTAGTGTGCAAAGTTAACATCATATAAGGCATATAAAACTATTATTTGCCACTTGTAATTCATTAAATCTAACTTTATCTCTTAAATAAATTTGCTTGTACGGTGACCGTTGTTTCCAGCACCTAAAAGCTGTGTCTTATAATGACTAATATTCTGAAAATCATTTTGGAAATATATTTCGTAAACAATATCTCAATTCCAAGTTTTATCAGTGTACATTATCAAATATCTCTGATGAGCTCTACGTTGTACATTAATCTTGCTCAACAAGACATGTCTGTTCACTATGGCGATAGAACAGAGAGAGAGAGAGAGAGAGAGAGAGAGAGAGAGAGAGAGAGAGAGAGAGAGAAGAACTGACTGTAATGTACTCCTAACAAATGTTTCATGGTCTATGCACTGAAAACATCGGATTTGATCACGAATGACTTTAGCTGTTATGGATTTTTATTCATCTTGAATGATATACCATGCCTCTTACACACACACACACACACACACACACACACACACACACAACGAGATTCCAACATAGATAATAAGGTAATATCTACAAAACATCCATCTCCCTGAAGTAAAAGTATTACGCAAGCGTTGTATATGTTTACTGATTCGATGGTCGACTTTAGGTGTTAATGTACTTTGGTGCATAACCGGACCTAATCTCTCTCTCTCTCTCTCTCTCTCTCTCTCTCTCTCTCTCTCTCTCTCTCTCTCTCTCTCTCCTCAATACAAACAATAAAATGGAACCTTCATCAAGGACTTAGTAATAAAGTAAATGATTTACAGTGTTAAGAAAAAAAGGTAAAACGTAAAAACCTCTTTGGAGAATCACAAAGAATATTGCGTCGAACTTCTTAACTTTCGAAGTCTGGACATGTCCGAGCAATAAAAAGCAACAATATGCAAAGGAATACGACTACTCAACTACAAATCTGATAAATTTCACTAACTTGATTACATTTTTGAAATAGTTCCCGTTGTTAATTTTACACATGATGTCAAAATGCGATATGATGCTTGAAAGCCGATATAAATGTTCACACACACACTAACTATATATATATATATATATATATATATATATATATATATATATATATATATATATATATATATATATATATATATATATATATATAAAGAGAGAGAGAGAGAGAGAGAGAGAGAGAGAGAGAGAGAGAGAGAGAGAGAGAGAGAGAGAGAGAGAGAGAGCACAATAATGTTTCGGAAATTCTATGATAAAGCTTGAAAGAGGAATCAAACCAATTCTAAATAACACATTAACAAAATTCGTTCGCTTAATTTGAAAAATAAACAGATAAATACAAATACAACCGTTCCTTAGTATCTACCTCGGTAAAGTTCAAAACACAACGTTACATGGCATAGATACCATAAAGGAAAGGTAAGGCCTTATTACAATAAATGATGGATAATAAAATCAAAAGGAATTGTCTGTTTGCGTTTATCGCAATCCTAAAAATAGCCTTGGCGGCCCCAGCGCCCAGGCTTTAGTCAATTCAAGCTGTAAAATTTGGTGGTACACATACCATAAGGCATTTATGTATTAAAATTATTTTACACAGCAAAATGCCTTTAATCAGGTTCACTTAAGTCTTTCACTAAAGGCAAAGTTTTATTTGCTTCGTTTTGCATCATCCATACCAATTTGGTTTACATGCCTATCAGAAAAAAAGTACTTTTTCCATTTCTATTTTCCTTGAGCCTTTACTGCTAGGCTTCCCTTCATTTATCATCATCTCACGTCAGTCTTACTGCAGACAATTACCTTCACCTCACTCTTTCTCTCTCCATGAAGCTGTCACTTCACTATACTTGTCATGGATTTTCTGTGAACCGTACCCGAATTTCATACAATGTATGAAATTCGGGTACGGTTCTGTATTTACTGTATTATCTACATGCCCCGCTACATTACACTGAATAAAATGGCCCTGGATGTAAAAAAATAAAAAAAAAAGTAACAACAAATAAGTAAACAAAGAATGGGCAAATAGATACAATAACTACTAAAGATAAATAACGAAAGTGTACGGATGGTATTTGCGCGTACCCTGAAGCATGGAAAATCAAACCTTTCCAAAAGGTAGGACACGATGCATATATTATAACACAAACCGAGATCTGAGAAAACTGGTTAGTTGGTCATAAACATGACTACTAAATGTTATCGACTATGCAAAACACATCTGAAGGTATTGCGTAATTAAACCCAACTCAACGCAGTAATAGTGAAAGTCTTTGTCATTTGTCACTTGAACTTAGTTGCTGTTTTATAAAATCTGCGTTGTCCACACTTAGTAATTTTTCAATGTGGATTTTCGTGTGCCTGTTTACGGCAATTTCATTAAAGTGTCATTATTTTGCAATAAAGGACGTAGTGGCCCATGAACAACTTCATTCTTATCAGAATATGAAGTTCTATACACCGAATCTTCTCTACCGAAGGATTCATCTATTTGATTTTTTTTTTCTGTTTTCTCAGAAGTTGTCAAGTTGTCCATCTTATGCGCTTATCGTGGATAAGCCTATAACTGTTATCATAGATAACTATCTCAAACGTCTGTATAAATGATAAGAACCACTTTTCGCGTGGTAAATGACTCATCATAATACGTGGAAGCAAACGAAATTCCCGTTGTTTTGTTTTAATGACACTGGAAAGCTGTTCTCGTTGCAGGTGGTAATCTGATTTCTTGCAGCTGAAACAAAATGCATCTTACGATGAAAGATGTTTCTCTTACTATACCCGTATTTACACATCAAAATTCATAAGAAGTTTACTTATAATCAAAAATTTCCATGAAACCTCTAACATTTTTTAATATTAGCTTTCAACACATTGGGATGAAATTCACATACCTTTGTATCATGCGGTTTTCGTGATCTTATTCGCATTATGCCTTAGGCACGGTACCTTTTTATGTCTGTGACTATGAGAGAGAGAGAGAGAGAGAGAGAGAGAGAGAGAGAGAGAGAGAGCATTGCGTTTGTAACCATTTAATTTCACAATTGTTTATTTCCATGATTTTTAGAGAGAGAGAGAGAGAGAGAGAGAGAGAGAGAGAGAGAGAGAGAGAGAGAGAGAGCATTGCGTTTGTAACCATTTAATTTCACAATTGTTTATTTCCATGATTTTTAGAGAGAGAGAGAGAGAGAGAGAGAGAGAGAACCATTTAATTTCACAATTGTTTATTTCCATGATTTTTAGAGAGAGAGAGAGATGATGATGATGATGATGATGATGATGATGAGGAGGAGGAGGAGGAGGAGGAGGAGGAGGAAGTTAAGTATACCTTAGTTTTACCAGACCACTGAGCTGATTAACAGCTCTCCTAGGGCTGGCCCGAAGGATTACACTTATTTTACGTGGCTAAGAACCAATTGGTTACTTAGCAACGGGACCTGCAGCTTATTGTGGAATCCGAACCACATTGTAGCGAGAAATGAATTTCTATCACCAGAAATAAATTCCTCTAACTCTTCATCAGCCGGCCGGGGAATCGAACTCCGGCCTAGCGAGTACCAGTCCAGAGCTCTACCGACTCACCCGACGAAGAGCTCAGGAGGAGGAGGAGGAGGAGGAGAAGTAGGAGGAAAATATCAGTTTTACAAAACAAAACTCTGGTTAAAGGACAATATGCCCTCAAGGGTGAAAATCGGAAGGTTAATGTCAGACAGTCCTGTAGAAAGAGATACGTGAATGCATTAAGAGTCAAAGACCAGAAGAGCAAAAAGGATCTTTTCGTGCTGCCTGCATTATATTTCGTAAAGCACACTGCATGGAGTACTCCCTAACAAGAGTGATGCAGAGGGAAAGAAATACCAGAGCATATCTTTTGCTGGAAGACACTGCAAAATCTATTCTTACCGACTGCTCTCGGTGGCCTAAGAACTGATGAATTCTAAAACGACTAACACTCTTCCATAAAGTAGAGTGTCATGATTTTCCCTGTCATTTACCTTTGAGAGGTCCAGCAAAAGAAAATTTATTCATTTGAGGTTTACGTTACGAATTCATAAGGTTAACCATTACTGTGATTATTATCATTATAGTGTTATGCTATTTTCTATTTTCGTATTTAGCCTTCTGGCCCTGATTTCTGTAACCACCTAAGGTCCATAGCTGGAAATGAATTGCATGCAATCTGTTCTTTAATTGTTATCATTTAAAATTTTTTGTACTATTATTCTCAGTATTATTACTGTCATTACCTTTATTATGAATACTATTTTTTCTACTTCTTCAGCAACTGTGTGGATATTGCCGATTATCAATCTTTTATCAGTTATCTCATGTCTCTAGATTGTGTGTATGTTATTGTCTCTACTTTGTACATTCCATTTATATGGCCTTGAGCTAAAATAAAATTTATTATTATTATTATTATTATTATTATTATTATTAGCTTTACTCTACTTATCACAAGACCAGAAGTAAAGTAATCGAGTTAATGCTGTCCTCAACACATGCTTGTTGTGTGACAACATCGCAAAGGCGACAGGAATGATGCTGACTTTCTGCAGTTATTACACACGAAGATGAATGTCAATTGTACGGCTTCATGAAGGTGAATTGAAAGGTTAAAGGAATAAACATGTTCTAAATTGTTAGTTACTTGCTTAAGGAAAGAGGTTTGTTATGTGCTGAGGTGAACCACATTACGCATGCTGACAAGAATGCATGTGTCTGAAAATTGTATTTTGGGTTGTGGAAAAAACAAGCAAAGAACAGTGGATTCGTGTGATGTTTCAGGATTTGGGCTATGAAGTACTTTTGAGAAGTCCCACAGCAAAAGTAAGGCTATACATTTGAGATCTATATTATGATAAGATACTCTTCGTGGTATTGATATGACCAGTCTTGCTTGGAACTTGGTGTTCAAAATCATGCTAATCTTTAGCTGATAAAACTCGGGCCCGGATATCTATTTTGAGGAGTCTGGTCAACAAAAAAGATTACAAAATATCCAAAATGAAAGCAAGAAAGGGATGAACCACATGGGAGAAACTTGAAAAATAAGTGAGGTCGAGAAGCAGTCATCTTGAAAAATAAGTGTGTGGATGAGAAAGTGATCATTAAGTGGTTAAATTCCACATTCTAGCCTCTGAGGTTCCATATGGTGGAGTGACCAACAAGGAACCAGGAACCAACCATCGCGCTGTGGAAGGATATTCCTGGAATCTCACTGTCTTTGACTGAAATACCTCTTGAAAACAGCAAGTAATGAACAAATATGGCGCTGGGTATAACAATGTTTTTCAGATTTGCAGCTTTTTAAAAACGTAATTTTATGTAGATACCATAATTTTTTTAACTAGAAAAAATAGTGAATTATTTGTAATAACCATTAAATATGAGATTAAACACCTAGAACACATCTAAGGCATTGGAAAAAAAATACTTTGTGCAAAAATATTTGTTTAACTCAGTGCTTACAGGATGGAATACACGCATTCATAAAGATTGGTTGGTGTGTTATTAATGTTCAGAATACTACACATTTCTCACAAATTGTTTAGCCCAAAATCATTATAATACCTTCTAAATTATCTTAATTTTGAGAACTAATTTACTTTTTCATAATTTTCCCTGAAGCAAAAAAGCTGCATTTAATCAAATCTATTTTTTTTTTTAGATTAGTTCGCATCATGTATAAGATACTTGAGAGACTGAACGCATGATAAAAAAGTGAATGCCAGTCATATCAAAGGAAAGATAGGCAAAGCTACATGTTCAACCCACTCGAGACAGACATCTTGGTGAAGTGGATTTTCTTTGGTATATCTTCAGCACATGACGATATCGGTGACGTAAGTTGGTTTGAAAGTGAAACAGTTTTGTTTGTGAAGGCAAGTAGGTGTGTATGTATGAGCATGTGTCCTTCTTAACCTCATTGTGAGGCGGAGGAAGAGCTCAGGTTTCGTAGGTACAAGTATCGTCTTTGTTTCGGACAACGTTAACAAGTTGGTGTCTTGATAATGTCAGTCTCGTTAAATTACACTGCAACATTTTACGAAATGAAGCACCGATATAGCTTTATTAGGTTTGGAAGGTGTCTTGTTAGCCCTTTCTTACTGCAGGGTATTGTATTCAGTTACATTTTGCATCCGTTTGGAGTATGCACTTTCATTTTATTTTATTTATTTTTTTTTTGAAGAATTTATGCCATGATTGCTTTATACAGAAATGGGTAAACATGGCTAACAAAGGATATATTATCTGGTGATATCGTACGCTAATTTCTGTTAGAGCAAAATTCCTCATTTAATCAATTCAGATTTATTGAAGAATATTATATTTATTCCGAAAAACTAGGGTTTACCAACCTAATACGTACTTCTTATGACGTGTACCGTCGTGCGGTCATGATTCGCGCCCTACCAGCCACATAGTTCGATTCTCAGGTGAGGAAGAACACTTCAGGCACATTCATTATGGGCACCAATTAACATTGCATCATCTGCAAACATCAGCCACATCCCCATTTCTGATCGCACTAACATGCATTCACTATCCTGTGCTTGACTTCTCTCATCAATCCATCCATGAAAGTAAGAAACATCCACGTAGACATAGACCACTCTTGTGTGGGACCTACTTGTAAACCAAAAGTCATTTTCCTATCCACTTATTTAATTCATGCTTCCATAGAAGGACAAACCTCCTCCTTGGACACCGAGCCAACTCTATCCGTTCAACCACAAAGGACCCCAAATGGAGAGGAACCAGAAATGCTGTTTCCTATGCTTATTGAAAATGTCCTCACATCTTTATTGCACCAAGTATCCAAATGTGAACTGGATAACGTAGTCCCCTGCCTGTTTTTCTAATTCCCTGTTACCTAGCTCATATTTTGATATACTTGCCATAGTA
>NC_089754.1:22963177-22983177 GCF_040412425.1 Macrobrachium rosenbergii | reverse complement strand
CTCTGTAGTAGCAGAGGCGAGTGGTGTCTGTCAGCCGGTTAAGATTTATTGGGACTGACAGTGAGACGTCTCATGGTCTTTCTGGTGAAGTTTGTTGAAAATGGGGAGTTACAGACTTCACAGCAACATGAGAAAAAGAGTAATAGTTTGGTATCAGAGCAGCCAAATCGTCTTGTTTTTATGTTGCCGATTGTACAACTTGCATCGCATCATCTCTGTTCGATATCATATCCTGTTCGTATTGTGTCAATTGGAACCGGTTATTACCGCGTCATATCGACGTGTCATCAGCGTGTCTAAGCAACCCAGAGCTGATAAATTTGCACATCGTTTCCCTTTCCTGATAGAAAATTCATGCACGTAATCTAAGGCAAGAATCGACGAGCTAATGGAAACCTTGCATAGAGGAACAAAATAAAACCATGTCATGGATGTTACACAAACTGTTGAAGGTCATTCCATTAATTGTGTAGCGAAATGGGAGAGAATTCTATTCAACGTTTAGCGTATTCAATTCATGCAGGTGTTGAACAAGTACGGCGTGAGAATGACACTGTTAAATACCGTTCGAAGATAACATTTAACACATTTGCTGCGTGGAACTTTGAGAAACATTTCTTATAACTTTCTGTATCAAACGTTACTCCCTTAAGGAGACAGGAGAGGCAGATACAGAATGTATATTTGTGCAGCAACCCTTTCAGGATACAGATGAAATTGTTGATGGAGTGGAAAGTTTTGAGCCGAGTTATAAACTGGGTATCGGATTTGAATAAGTAATCAGATGCATTAAGAAAAAAAGAATCAAAGGAATCTGAATATATGGTGTTAACCACAACCGAGCTGTAATCTCCAAGATCGGTTGCGTCTTTCACCCTTTTTCATTTGAATAAGTGAATCAAATGAACTAAGACAAAGACTAGGGTATAATTTCATGAACTTCGCACGCAATGCATAGGACAGCTAACAATACCTGGATTACAGGATGACAGAATCATTGTGCTTTCATAGAGGAAACTCTTAAATAAGTAACTTGTTATCATACGCATCTTCTGAGAAACAATCATAACGTTTCAATACCTATCGTAAATTGATTCTCCTGTCTTTTTTTTTTTCTTTTCTTTTTTACGGTGGGTTGGTGTGCTTCATAAATGAATGACTGAATGAATTCCCTGCATTGGAAACGGGTTTCCATTCAGGGATGCCAGGAGGAATGAAAACTAAAGCAGGAACTTATGATTTCAAGACAGACAGACAGATATACAAACAAACTGAAACTGAGAGAGAGAGAGAGAGAGAGAGAGAGAGAGAGAGAGAGAGAGAGAGAGAGAGAGAGAGGTTTATTACGACCTGCTTTTCAGAGCCAGCCTCTTCGGTATCTCAACAAAGGTGAATGAGGCTGGTTTAAATACAAGACCTCTGCCGCAGATTTATCAGTGGAATTTATGAATGTATACTGTCTTACAGAAAATCCTTAAAAATAAGCATTTTTTCTTAAATTTAAGTGATCCAAAGATAATTAATATACACAAATTTATCCCTTCTCTTAGGTTCTTCGATTTTATGAAAGTTTAATATAACATAATTGTTTACTTGAAAATATATCAATAAGTGACTTTCTGAGCATCTTCATCGTCTCTGGAATTCAACTTTTGTTTCCGAATATCATAAGGTATTAACAATAACAATCAAAATTATCTATGAAATTGTCATTTTACTAAGGAAAAGTACAGCCTAGCTCCCAATTTCTGTAGAATAACTCTAGAATAATAACAGGATTGCCACGTGGGTCTTGATTTTCGTCTACATCAAAGAGATATAGAACTGGTAATCAAGGTCATTTGAGATTTGGGCATCTTTTGTTCTGTCATTAACGGTAGTAACAGTATACAGCTCCTAATATATATTAAGCACTGCTATTGCAAAGTTCATATTCTGAAGTAAAATCAAATGAATATTGCAGTCAGTATGTACAATTTAACTCTTCCAGTTGGAGCCATTATAATCTTATTATTTCTGGTATCATCTGAATCAGACACTAAACTATCAACCACTCTCATCTACATACGATTTCTCTTGCCAAAGTATCTCATTCCTCTTTTTATTTAATTCTGGGAAAAACAATAAAATTTCTTTATAGTTGTTTGGACATGCTATTAAACAATAAAAAAATTTTTTTCCATGCACATGTTTTTGTTCATATGCATTGAACTGGAACGTATTCGTTCTGGTTTTAAGCAATATTACTTAATTCTTGTAAATGTAAAAATTTATACCTCTTTCCATTTTAACGTATCATCTTGATTTACTTTTACTTTCTGCCTTTAGCATTTCCTTTTCCTTCCTTACTGCTGACGACTATCATTTTCTCTTTCTCTTGCATGCAAAAACTTACAATTCAGTATTTTTTTCATTGAAAATATATTTATACATATGCCAACCTGAAATTCCATTCGTTTTATAATTTCTGATCTTGAATCAACTACACAGTCCGATAGAGAACAGAATGTGAAAATACTTCTTCGTATGAAACCTTTATTAAATACTATTTTTGTTGTCTGAGGGCATTACTGACAAGGTATGGTTCGCTACCATTCGGGCTCTTGCCTAACATTCCCCTTTCTGTGTTTTAAATAGATTGACTTTATCTTCCAATTTTATACCTACATAGTTTGAGCTCCCCACTATTCTTATCTCATACCTCTGTCCCTCCGGTTGTGGACATGCTCATATCTTTAAGATTAATTAACAAGAACATCCTGTAGCCAGGACCGATTTTATGAGTTCATTCAGCAACTGTGATTAAAAAAATCCCTTTATACATAAGATTTTAACTCCTGTCTGCATAAATTGCAAGCCCTGAGCCATGCAACATAACTATTAATTGCAATATAGGTATACAATAAAAATACTGTAGAAGATACACAATAATAGCAACCTTTACTTGATTATTGAGTTCAAGAGGTAAGAGTAATAGGAAGAGGTTTAAATACAAAAAATATGCAGACTTGGGTTTTTCTGCAAGTACCATATCTTTTATCTGAGTACTGTCTTCTAGCCAATAAGACTGTTTCATAAATGATCATTTTGACTTAATTTACATAACTCCAGTCCACGCACATTTCTGTGGGAGTAATGAGGTTTTTGCCTTTGGTGTTACAATTGATATGAAGCAGTACTTGGTCTTGTTTGTCCTTGCCTTGCATTTAAAATTCTTTATCTTTAACTTGCTCCCTTTCCTTCATATTGCTACTTCAACATATATTTCTTTCGTGTGTTTTCTAACCACTTTCTGCTTCCTGAAACTTCTACCTCTAAATCATCACCGTTGGTGTCTGTCATACACAAACTATACACTTTGGAGAGTACCTGGTAGGCTATCGTGTCATTATGTCTCCCTGATCTCTGAAGGGAGGGATAGCTGTAGCAATTATGTTGCAGAGGACCAGACGTAAAAATGAAAACATGCGCTGTCATCTGGTCAGTGTGTCTCCGCAACATTTAACGAGAATACTCTGGTCCAGGGAGTGAGATCATCAGTCAAACTTGGTTTTTGGCTCTTCTTCGAAAGGAAAAGGTTTCCTTTACTGGAATGGTATTTAGTTGCATGATCTCCCCATTTATTGGTTTCTAGTCGTTCGCAAACAAAATTTTCGGTAACTTCTATAAACCAATTTCCCCTAATACTTTTATCTTCAGTGAAAAGAATATTTCCTTTGGGCCTCGTTTCACAAAATCTTCTTTCAGCAATTCCATTCCATCTTGCCTGTCTTGAACCCTGTGCCTTTCCTGTATTCGCCTCTTTTAAGGTCTGGACTCTTCTAGACAATCATCTCACCTTTTTCATACAATTTCATCTTTCATATAATTAAAAAATGATAAAACTTGGTATTTTGACATACTTAGTGCATCTGGCTCAGGACGTATCTGCATAATTCTGCAGTTACGTTTAGGTTTTGCCATCCTCTTGATCCAATTCTTAATTCTTATGCTTGCGTTCCGCATGGAAATATGCAGTGATTCATCAGTCTCATAAAATGTGCTCTCTCTGGTCCCTGAGACTAAGAACCTTTTGCTATGGCTCATAATACTACTGTAAGCAATGGCAAATTAATGGTTAAATCTGAGCCTATGAAATAAATGTACGATAATCTGTACACAGAAAACTGCTTTCTATCAAAATGACACCTACACAAACACAGCAAAGTATTATTACGCAAGCATTGTACAGCAGAATACTAAAGGAAATTAAAATTCTCTGTCGGTTAGTAATGAAGTGTAATAACCCTCTAACGCTAAAGGAACGCCATTAATATATCACAGTAATAGAATAGCACTGCTGACATACTTTAACACCCTCCATGAAAGTGGGGTGTCGTGTTTACATCTTTTTCCTTGATGACCAAACTGTAACACCGAAGTACATTAATCTTTATATAATAAGACGTGTATCCATATACTTATTTTTCCGGTGCGTAACAACTAGTCTACGGATAATGAACTCCACGTAAAGGCTTCCAGTTGCTCAGAACCGGGCCAGTCAAACTTGCCGGTGAGGCCTACAGAGCTACTGCGCTGTATATCCTGTCCTTATGACAGACTTGCCATTTCGAACATCTCATGCATTAGCGCTGTCTTAGTGTAATTTTATCAAATTTTATCAGACTACGCAACAATAGGGCCATAATTTAGGCAACACCGGAATTGCGTCAAATGTCACCTTTAAATGAAAGTACATATTCCTAAATGCCCATGAGTTTTTTTTTTTATAAAATACTACAAACTGACAGAAAAAACATGGGCATCGTCTGAAGCATGCCCCAAGATGTATTAGACAATAGCCTACTCCTGAATAACTAACCATTCCTTTGGTTATCGTCATTCCGTTTTTTTGAAAGCACCTAGAAGAAAAATTGCATACAAGCTAAAGAAAATAATTCATCTTCGGGAAAGGAGAAATACAACCAGTAAATTTTCTTTGAGGTGAAGTGGCCAGCCTCGTTCTCCTACGGCATGCTGACTTTTATACACATTATATAGTGTCTGAAAAAAGAGCGTTCTCAAAACCTGAAATGTCTGAACTCATTTACAACTTAAGTGAAGCTTTCTAATGAGTCATTCATTACTTCAACTAGCTACATGCCTTCACGGTGGCATACACAGGGAAGAAATTTATACTGCGAACACTTAAGAAATAAGAACAATTCTTATCGTAATCAAACGTAATTGCAGTCAAGAAGCTCAATTAGTTATTCAAATGTGTTCTTTATGTTAGTATCCCATTACGCCGATTTTAAAAAAAAGTTAAAAAAAAAAAACTCGTTCATTCTGTATACCATATGGAAAAGTATATTACTAATTGCATGGCGAAAAGAGGTTAAACGTAAGAGTAAACTGTGTCACCGACGAGTCATGAGCAATACATCTTCTTGATGGGTCGTTTAAAGTAGGCTACTTTATTCTTATGGTGCACTCAGCCGCGTAACGCTATTTAATCTGCTCGTGGGTATATGGCGTCAGCGGAGAATATCTCTCAAGGAACATTTAAAGTGCCTTGGGCGTAAATGCCCAATACATGAGATAATTAAACTTCAGTTCTCGAGCATGATTTGAACTGATGTCATCTGAGTTTCAAGAACGCAGTTTGAGGTACTTCATCGAGTGGTAAAACCTTGTGATTCACACTGTTCTCGTCAATCGTGACGCACGGCAGCTTCCTATGGAAGTAATAATAACATCCGGTAGGCATGTACGGGTCACTGACTTCCTACCCGAAAACTTCTTTTTAGTTTCTTTTTCGTATTTGGAATAAATACAAAAAAATCCACTTTTTAATTTAAATAATCATACTAACTGCATAAAATTAACAATATCCCAACATGGAATCTGTAGCAAGATTTGGATTTTGTTTAATGACGTGTGAATATACACACAAACATATATATATATATATATATATATATATATATATATATATATATATATATATATATATATATATATATAGAGAGAGAGAGAGAGAGAGAGAGAGAGAGAGAGAATTATATATATATATATATATATATATATATATATATATAGAGAGAGAGAGAGAGAGAAGAGAGAGAGAGAGAGAGAGAGAGCCAGAGAGTATAATGTGCTTATATACACATGAATACAACCTGAGCATACTCTGTTAGTGTATAATCTCAGAATTTGAAATGACATTCCCATCAAAGAAGTTCATTGTTTATCGGAATGGATTATTTGTGGAGCAAGCATCAGCAGTTAAGCGCTTGCGTGAAACTGAATATATGTGAGGGAAAGGACTGAAGTAAACAACTGCTTAAATTCAACGCATACGACAAACCATCAAAAAAAAAAAAAAAACAGACGCTTCCTTCAAATCATTCAAGTCAATAAAGATCCACCTGAAGGATTACGTCATAAAACTGAATGCAGCCGATGTCTCGTGCTCGTCCATAAACAGCTCACACTCAGAGATAAACAAACCAATAGCAGGAACGGCTTGTATCTAAAATCAGTTATAAAAACAAACAATGCTGACAATATGATTACTTGGCCCAGATAGAGGTAAAGGTTGCTTAAGTGGTATGAGGTCAAATTAAAACTGTGAGGAAATTTCTAGTTGATAGTTATAGGTTAATAACTACACAAATATTGCAGCAGGTTTGTCAAAGTGCTAATAATTAATATCTGTTAATTGGAAAGTGAACACAAATCTATGAGAATTTCTTAGAATCTGATCAGTTCAAACGTTCAAATACAACCGAATACAAATAAGTGAGCTGTTGGATGCAAGAGTAGAAATCATGATTGAGACGTGCGCTTCTGACGGGGTTGGTGGGTTGGGGGGTGGAGTGGACCCAAGGGCCCCGTGGCCAGGATGAGGATGCTGCGAGCAAGACGCAAGCCAGGCAAGCACTGGCAGGGGTGGGTGGGATGGAGAGCGTCTAGCGTTCGTATGGCAGATAAAGGCGTTATTGTGGCCCAGGAGAGAAGGAAAACAGCTGCAAGCCCTTGCTGAGGTCCGGGTTGGATGGAAAGGGCGACGAGAGAGGTGGGTTAGGGATAGAAGGGGAGCGCAAAATAGTGTTAAGACGGCTGTAAAGGGATCAGAGACTTCCCTCATTATCATCGTACCCTACTGCCCACTCTACCCAGCTTCCATCGGCACAACCCCCGGCCCTCCCTTATCTCATTTTGCAACACTTCTCATTTCTCAGACACCACCCTCACCCCTACCCACGTAGCCTACTGGGTTCTCAGTTCTCCTCCTGTATTCTTTTACAGCCTTCCTTGCCATTCATACCATTCCCTCTTCTGAAAACCTTGTCTGGTACTATCACCCCCCTCCAGTAGTGCTCTCTCTCTCTCTCTCTCTCTCTTTCTCTCTCTCTCCCACACGCACATTGTAACACTGCAGGCAAGCCAACTTGTTCTGTAAGAGCCATGGTAATTTAGCTTCAATTATCAATTCATTAGCGGTTATTCTGTCGAACAATTAATTTGTCAAGGCAGTGATGTCAAGATTTAGCTCTGCTTATCCAAAATCTGAAAATTATAAATCTAACGAAGGGTATTAATCAACATGCTAAAACTAGAGCGATTTATGCCTATGGGATCCAGGTTTCAATGCTTCATACTTTATACTGATTCCAATTCATGGCTGTAAACGAATCTTAAGAATAATGTAGCTAGACTTAGAAAATGAAGACTGACATTTACAATTGCTAAAGACAGTAAAATCTTATCTAATTATAATACTTCATCCACAATTATATCTAAAATTAGTGACTGGTTCTTATTAGTAAACGAATTTTTATTACTGTGATAAAGAATCAGAGAAATTGTATGTTTTTCAAAATAAGAATTTTATTACTGCAATTATGGTTCCTGCCTCAAAAGACTGATTGAAAATCTTCTGAATGTGAACATTCCAATATGGCAACCATAGCTTAAAAGCAGCTTCATTTATCAGTACCTCGTAATTCAGGATTTTTTAAACCCCGGTATGCTTTTTCATCAGAGAAACTAATTAAAGTAGGGGGACGTCTTAAGCAATTATTTGCTAAAAAGGACATAGGGGAACTAAGAGCAAATAGAATAAATTTGCTTATTAGTTAGCAAAAGCTACCCGGCCCGTCAACTCGCTCCCCCGCCTCCCCATAAGAAAAAACATTATGATTCAAACGGCCAAGGATGCAACTTTTTGCCGAAGTGACAAATGACTTTTATTACGAGAGAAAATTAAAAATATATTTGTGTGTGATTACACATACTCTTAGGAATAGTTGAAAAGGGATGTAATTGTTTTCACATTACATGTATTGATTTTATATATTTTTGTCAACACGTCTTGCAGGAGTGCTTTACAAAGTTAGGCAAAATACTTATTTTTCAACCATGAAACACAGTGCCAAGGATTTTAACTTACTGAAGCTCTTTTAACAAAAATTACAGAATCTTGAGAAAATCGATATATATATATATATATATATATATATATATATATATATATATATATATATATATATATATATATATATATATATATATATATATATATATATATATATATATATATATATATATATATATATATATATAAAATATCTTTCTATCTATATGTGTGTGTGTGTGTGTGTGTGTGTGTGTGTGTGAGAGAGAGAGAGAGAGAGAGAGAGAGAGAGAGAGAGAGAGAGAGAGAGAGAGAGAGAAACTTCTAACGAAAACGTTCTTTAACCACAGGTTAGCTTTTAGTATTACTTGAGTTACAGTGATGTATTTCTACCGTCATTGCTATCCTAAAGCATAACAAACTTGTCATTTCTCATAGTTTTTTTTTTATTAAAATAAAAATAAATGTATTCGATAGCAAATACAAGGCTCTCCACTTACTATAAACCTCAAAATTAAAAGAAAGAAGAAACTATTCGTATTAATTAGCAATCCAAATGTTTTGCCAAATAATAATATTTAATTATCTTTCATGTAAGATCCATAAATGAACAATAGCCTAACCTTTCCGATATAACCTAAGTGAAACGTTATAACCTAGCAAACACTTGGCCATCGTTAACCGATCTAAATATTTTTGTAAAACCAATTTTTATTCACTGAAATGGAACATCCTTTCAAACAGTTCTTGTAATTACCCAGCAAATATCCTTTCATCTCTGAAATCAAACCCGCCCCATTTCAACACCCAAGATTTAAGTATTTTACCCTTTTTAATGTTTAAATAAATGTCATCTTTTTCCTTCATTCATCTATGTTGCAAGAGAATTATTGCAGCCACCGAGAGAATCGCTGTCGCAGCTGGCGGGGCTGATTCATGCCAGGGAATCACTTGAACTGCATCTCTTCCGGTAACAAATTACCCTTCCGTAAACAGACGCCTGCCCCCATTACCCTTCGTCACCGAAAACGATCTACTCAATTACCTTCAACATTCCTGCCCATCGGAAATGATAAAGGAAGTGAAGTGGGGAGACAATGAGAGAGAGAGAGAGAGAGAGAGAGAGAGAGAGAGAGAGAAGTATACCTAGTTAAACCAGACTACTGAGTTGATTAACAGCTCTCCTAGGGCTGGCCCGAAGGATTAGACTTATTTTACGTGGCTAAGAACCAACTGGTTACCTAGCAACGGGACCTACAGCTTAATGTGGAATCCGAACCATATTATACCGAGAAATGAATTTCTATCGCCAGAAATAAATTCATCTAATTCTTCACTGGCCGGCCGGAGACTCGAACTCGGGCCTAGCAGAGTGCTAGCCGAGAACTCTACCAACTCGTCCAACGAGGAATTGAGAGAGAGAGAGAGAGAGAGAGAGAGAGAGAGAGAGAGAGAGAGAGAGAGAGAGCCCAGTTACTTTGTAATTTTACAAATATTGGCAGACTTCATCTTGTAAGCAGTTGCTTCATTACTGCGCTGCATCTTTTTTTTTGTATGCAGTGAACCGTAAAGACAGTAACATTTTCCAAACAACTTCTTTTGTCTAAAGCCTAAAGTCTAGCAAAGGGCAACGTCGTAACTAGTGATACGTAGGAATGGAAATCATTGACAGACCAAAATTAAAGGGAACTCGTGTAGAAATTACAATTTATCAAATATTATGATTTATATGCCATATAAATCAAGGCAGAAAAATCTGTTCAAACACAATGACAGGAAATTAAGAAGTAAATGACTGAATTAAAAGAAAATCAGTGAACATGACGTCATTACTTTATTGCAAAGTAGTGACGTCATATTTTACTTTTAATTAGAAAAAGTAAAAGGACTAGTTAACAGCTTTTGAAAATCGAGACAGGATCTCGAAAAAGTGACAAAAAAATTTCTGAAAACTAGTTTGACTGAAAATAGTAACAAAAGAATGAAAAACAAGGCGATAACAAGTTAGAAAACAGTTCATTGCATGCACAGGCAGACTACCGCACATGCTTAAGCATTGTATTTATATATACAGTATATATATATATATATATATATATATATATATATATATATATATATATATATATATATATATATATATGTATATATATATATACTATATATATATACACACAAATAATACATATACGTATACATACACACACATATATATACAGTGTATATATATATGTATATATATATATATATATATATATATATATATATATATATATATATATATATATATATATATATATATATCTCACAAGGGTGACATATTGTAGATTAATCAATCCGACGGATAACGCTGTTGAATGCTGACATAAACTACTGTTTTAGTTTGCCAACAGACAAACTACATATATTTCAAAGACAGCACCAGTCTTTAATCAAAATTAAATTCAATTTCAATGTCTTTCACTGATAGAACTGATAATTTACAGATTGAACAAATGTGCGTTTAAGGTCACGAAAATTTCGTGTCAATTGTATCTGTATACCTTTGTTCATTTAGCTCCCTCCAAAGGATATCTGAAGGCATTTACCTTTCGTAGGTCACTCTTTCAGGTGCTTGTTTGTGTATATATGTATGTATGTATGTATGTATGTATGTATGTATGTATGTATGTATATATATGTATATATATATATATATATATATATATATATATATATATATATATTAACAATTTGCTGTTTTCCGTAACAGAGGGTGTCTCTAGAGTGAAAACAACATAATGGTCCCCGTCCCATTCATCTTTAACTGCTTAATAAAACTTCAACAAGACTTGCCGCTTCATTCACCTACACGGAAGCGCATCAGCAGAACTTCGAAACTCCTTAGACAAACTTACATGTATTCATTTGTTTCCTGCATATTAAAGTCCTCCATTTCCAATGCCTCTTTCATTTAATGAATGTTGTTTATGGTGCAAAGTACAAAAGAAATCTGCCGCACCCTTTTCAGGTTTTTCTGAGAAGCTTTTGTCTATTTCCTTCGCTGTTAGTGCCTTGAAGTCATCAGAATAGCTTAGAAATTCTATAATGTTCTCTGTATTTCATAGTTATGATTGCATTACCAGAATTTAGGCGAAAGCTATTTCCCTGCGATGAGAGTAATTTCTGAGAAGATGGCGAAATCATGCTTCATCCTGGTTTCTTATGAAACTTCGACCCTTTAGCACCAAAAGACCAGGGTCTCATCCCCTAAATTTCTTGGGAATCATTACAATTGTAACCATTCTGGGGTTGTAACTAGATAATTAGACAATTATTCTAATTGCACCGCTACACGCACGCCACGATTCGTAAAAAGAAGGCGTACTCCCAAACTGGTAATAGTGTATAGTGGATGCATGCTTGATACTTGTATAATTTTGCTTTTGCGAAATGCAGAAGGCAATTATTTGTCTTGGGCAGTTCTTAATAAGAATTTCAACAAGCGAGTAAGTTCATTTCTTGGATGAATCACTAATCTCCGCTATCTTTAATATCTTGCTGTGAAGACTTTTTCTCCCTTCCTACAAACTTCGCATGATTTTATCAATTGCGGCTTGAAAGAAATCTTAACTAAGCCACTCATCACTGTAAGCTAAGGCGAAGTCTCGTCAAATTACGCCAGAATTTACCCGTTTGTGGTGCGTAACACTCTTAGAACAAATTTATCATAGATTATAAGAAGCGGAATTTATTACTCACAAACAAATATGTTGTCAGATGTTAAGTGAAATAGGTCGTAAGTTGTTAAGTAAGCTAAAGCAAAATAGAATTTGTATAACAATTGTGAGACATCATAAAATATAATACAACATTGCCATAGCTTATCTGACGTCAAATGACAGGATATTTATCATAGGGAGTAGTAATGTAATTAATAAGAAAAAAATTAACATAAACCATGAACCCAGTGCCACATGTTGCAAAAACAACGGAAATACATTTTGCCATCACCCAGTGTAATGCGTCCTGACTTAAGTATTGCTAAGACGGCATCAAATAACTGAAATTATTATAACTAATGAGACGTTTTATATTTAAGTTAAACTGCTGCAACTTGCGGGACGCATATGACTATGTATAGCATACGTGAGTGATATTTATGGGTTAGTTAATTTAGAAAACTGCAGAATATTTTGTCGCAAGCACACACCCAAAATATAGTTTGCATTTATGTATTTCTTCTTATTTGTTTCGCTTACGACTGTGAAAAGGTCAGTTATAACTTCCAAGAATCTCGCCAACGCAAAAACAGCGACTAAATATAAAATTCGTAAAACCTTGCCTGCAGTACATGGTAGGTTAGTTTTCTTGTACTCAGCTGAAAGGATATACTTTTACAAATGAGGGTGAAAAAAAAATAAACAGATTGAGAATGAGAACCTAAGAGGGTTCTGCTCTACAAAAAATCTGAATGTAACACGTCCTTCTCAATCATAAGTCAATATGAAACATATCAAATATCAACAATCGTTATTATTCGTTTCTTAAGAATAAAGATGTTAGTCACTCAGTGATACCAGGATCATAAAGTAGTGAAGATAGGTAAACAGTTGGCAATCATAATATCATGCAAGCTGTCTAGTACTGTGCCCATCCAAGAAAGAGATATTCGTGAAACAAAATACTAATAAACCAGAAGATAAACAAACGTATTATATTGCTTCCACATGTGAGGAAAAATTCACAAATAGAAGAAATCTGCATCTGAAAGAGCAAGATAGTGCTATTCATACCACTACTTATTCTACGTTCATTTTGCTTACCTGAATTCATGATGTTGTTGGTGATTAAGTTGGCTACATGCCAGCAAGAACCCTTGCTCCCAGAGCAGCCTGTGAAAGAGACATGAAAATATTATACAGAAAGAAAGAAACTGGCAGATTTGATAGAAGAAGAAATGAATAATACAGTCCCACAAACAATAAATCTATGAATTTCACAGAATGGCTTCTTTTAAAAAATTATGAGGGTTATCCGATAAGGCAAACTGTGAAATATGAAGCAGTAATAAATGTGGCAAAGAATACTTTTATAAACACAAGCGTTAAGAAACATTATCGTTCCACAGAGGAAACTGAAACAAAAGAACACTAATAAAATTATATATCCATATAAAAAAACAACAATCTCTACTTAATATCTACATGAACACAGACAACTGGAAGTATTTTCTTGAATTATTTGTAATACTTTTGAACAAGCGAATAAAATTTACACAGACTTTAAAGTAGACTGATATAAAAACAATTTAACCTTTCAAGTAAAAATTCTGGTAATGTCTAGGCAATCTCAACTAAAAAATTTCAAAGCTCTAAATTAATCTTTAGTTTTCTCTCTTTTTCTCGATCTGTCTTGTTACTCAATAATCTTCTTTTGTAATAAAAGGAAATGAAAGCCTGACATTAAACTCTCAACAGCAGCCCTGGTTCTAAATGGCTCAGAACCTAACCAGAACTACATTATATTGCAGCAGAGACAAGTGCATAGTATGTTCACGAGACCGCAAAATCATTAGAAAAATAAAAGTTCAACCTTTTTTATTGGCAGGGCAATGTTTTGATTCAACTTTATCAAGACCAGAGAAGAGAGAACTTCTTGATGTGGGGTAAAGTGGTTTCGGTATTAATAGAAGCCACACTGCTCTCTACAAGGATGTATAAGCACCACATATATAGCTGAGGAAGCAGTCTAATAGGAAAAATTATTTGCAAAATTCGGATAGCGCCTATACCTTCTACCAGGCATATCCAAACAAAACATGTTAGCAGTTATGTCTCAAAATTGTGATGAATTTAAAGTGTCTCCTTTTCAGACAGTTAAAAATTACATTCATATATAAATAATGAAAATGCGCACAAACCTGCAAACATAAACACACACACATACATATACACACACATATATATACATATATATATATATATATATATATATATATATATATATATATATATATATATATATATATATATATATATATATATATATATTATATATATATATATATATATATAGGGTAGGGTTATTATGAACATGCATGAGGGCACATCTTGTAAAGTGATGGTTGATGGTTGTTTGAGTGGTCCATTTGAAGTCAAGTCTGGTGTGGTTCAGGGTGGCATTCTGTCCCCTCTGTTGTTTGTACTGGTCGTAGATTACGTTATGAGAAGTAAAGGGTTAAAAGAGAAACGGAAACAGGTATATTCTGGAGGGAAAATGGGAAACTCTTGACTTAAATTATGCTGATGATATAGTTTTGATCTAAGAGGGACCAGAAAAGATGCAGAGAATGTTGGATTGTCTGAAAAAAAAAATTGGTTTGGTTATACTGTAAATAGTGGAAAAACTGATCATGAATATGAATAATGAAAATGCACAGGATTGTCTAATTGAAGGCATGGTTGCAAAGCAAGTAGATAAGTTTAAATATTTAGGTACTTATTTAGATAAGAATGGTTCTCTAAGCACCGATTTTATGGAGGGATTAAAAAAAGGCTCATCAGGCAATGGGAATGCTTAAAAATATTTGGAATAATAGCAATTTTTCTGTGCATACAAAATCAAAATTTATAAGGAAATGGTTAGGAGTCTTTTGATTTTTGTGCATGAGTCATGGTACAGCACAATGACTTCGGAAAATTCTTAGCATTTGAAAATAAGACGCTCAGAAGAATATTAGGAATTAACTGGAGGAATAGTGTATCAAATAGTAGAACTAGAGAAATAACGGGAAGCTAGGCCATGTGTATAGAAGACAGAGAATGGTACGAGATACACCAGGGTGGGTTGCCCTTGGTAGAAGAGGTATAGGTAGGAGAGACGGGGTTGAGAACAGTGAGGCGGGAAGCAGATGAGTGTTGGGGAGATGTTGAGGAGTTAGCCCAGGACAGAATGTGGTGGCGTGAGTTTATATACGTATGTATGTGTGTGTGTGTGTTTATGTTTGCAGTTTGCGCGTTTGCAAATTTATCGATAATCACAAAAATCCGTTGTGGATTCCGTTCCAGGGTTAACCTTCATGGTTCTCAAAAAGGTGCTTGGTGTAGGTCACTTTCAGATGACCATTCTAGTTACGTAGGTCAGAATTATTGAAAGTTAAAAACGATTTATAAATAAGATCACACTTTGAAATCAAAGGAAAATACATTTTTATCATACCATTCTCTAATGCTTGATTAAAAACAATAGCGATATAAAGCCACGAAAAACAAGGACATTTTGGACAAGCTATTATGCAGAATTATTAATGCACGACGAATGGCTTATCAGGAGATTCGCTTGTGAGTAATCTGGAAGGAGTTTTGTAACCTACCGATTTCCGATACCGTTAAACCAACGCACGACCGACCACTCTGATATTAAATCACACCAAAAACATCGGTATCTGTCTACAGGATAGACCATGGCTTCAGGCATCTCTGCTGCCCTCTCCTGTCCGAAAAAGGAACTACCCCCTACCAAAGGACCTGGAAGGGCAAGTACCTAGGCCAAAATAACACGAATTTGCATCAAGCATTGCCAAGCGGCGATACCCTTGCTCTTTTGTTATGGTGCAAATTCTAAGTTGCAATGCTAATCGCCAAGATGCGCAATGCAATGATGATACCCCTCGACCGCCCTAATGAGGGGACCCAGGGGACAAATCAACGGAAGGATACCAGAGGGTGTTAGATATTGCGGACGAGAATAACTATCGGCAAGAAGACCGCGATCACTCTTTTAAGTGAATAACGGCTACGGTACTAAACATTATTTCTGCTGACTGCCGTTATCACACGTTAAAATAATAATGGTTTGGAGAGAGTCGGGTGATGCATAGCCCAGCCCGCTTCAAGGATGGAAGCAGAGGTAACCTTGAATTGAGGAGATTACCTCCTCCCAAGGAGATTTTATCTGGCAGAGGAAGAGGAGGGCGGAGATCTTGCAGGATGGAAGGAAGAGAGAAGGGAAATGGGGGTGGTGGTGGGGGTGGATGGGGTGGGAGGCGAGACAGGGATAGAGAAGGTAATAAGGGGAAGAAGAGATCAAAGAGGGTCAGGGCAGGATTAGTTGGCAATGCAGGTGGTTGGGCCTTGAAGTATGTCTGGGTAGTGTCGAGGGTATCTTGGAAGGGCGGAGGGGGGAGGCCAAAGTCCTTCGAAGACGCAGACAACATTAAACCTTAAACCCCCGTCAGAATCCTTGAATCCTGTACCCTTGGTATTATCGACCAAACATTTTATTTGACAGATATCAAGGTCAAAGGCAAATGACACAGTGTTCTAGTTTCTTGTGTCATTCTAATCTACTCAAATATTAAACTATGTATATATATATATATATGTGTGTGTGTGTGTGTGTGTGTGTGTGTGTGTGTGTGTGTGTGTGTATGTATGCGTGCGTGACTGTGTATGTTTGTATGTGTTTAAAATCACAATTTAGCTTGTTTCCAGCCACTTAAGTTTTTTTACATGATATTTACTACCATTGCTTTCTTTGCTTTTCGAGGACTCGACTTTAAACATACACAAAATTTCATAATGTTTATGCGCCATTGTTACTATTTCATCAAATTGTATTTTTTTCTCAAAAAGTAAAAGTTTAAATGGACAAAAAAATATAAATGAAAATCTTAATTTTTCTGGCATTTTATTGAGAACCACTAGAAAATGTTGAATAAATGGATGAAGGCAAGTATAACTACCTACAATAACATGTTCTTTGGCAACTTTTGGCTGGTATCTTGTCCAAATGCCCAGTCTTCTGTGTGGGCTCAATAACAAAATTTTTCTACCAAATTTACCTATAAAAACAAATTTGAATAATGGACCTGCGTAGCAGACTTAAATTGGGGTAATAGTAACCCACCAAAAATATCTGAAGAATTATATTTGTAGTATACGACACTGGCTACGGGGAATCACTGCTTTGTGTTACCATGCAAAATAGCTGACTGACCCGGCGCCATGGTAATTGCGCGCAGGTAATTTTACAGAAGTTCACCCGACAGGATTATTGATGAGAATTAAATGGATTTCTCCCACGTAAATTCGCTTGTCATACAAACGGGTGTGCGCTGCAAAGAGCTCCAGTTACTAAAGCTCTTTCTATCCAAATATGGGTGAAAAATATGAATTCTCTACGGTAAGTCATTTAAGGGATACAAGTCGTATAGGCCAAAAGTAAGATGCCCTCCAGATCTGAAAATTTAAGAGTATGCCTGCTTAAATGAATTATAATCTTGTCTGCCTGTCTTCAAAAGAGTAATAGAGATTTCTTATTATAATACATTATTATTAAGTAATGATGCCAGCAAAATGAAAGTCACACTAACATGGGAAATGAATAAACATCTTTTAAACTATTCTTTTTCTTTGACATATTTCACTGTGTATGCAAAATTATCATTTGTATTGTAAATACAGGCTATAAAAATAATCATTTCTTCTGTGTATGCAAAATTATAATTTGTATTGTAAATACAGGGTATAAAAATAATAATTTCTTCCATCTTAATATAACCTTTGCTCTTGTGACCATGTTTCCATAGGCAATGCAAGACAAAAATTTATTATTCCGTTGTTGTAAAAGTTATCCACGTAAATTAAACGTCGTGGGGTTTCAGATACCGAATCTATATATAAATAATTAATCCTAATTAATTTTATAACTGAAAGCTCACTTTTTTCAAATTTTTCCATTGCTGTATCCATGTTGTGCATATTTAGTTTTTCTGTGCATTTACAACTGAAACGGAAGATCTATTAAAACTGCATATTCTCTTATAAATATCAGTATGCACACATTAACACGAGGTCTAGACCTCTCTTTTGCGTTGAAAACGTCCCGCACGAAAGTCTTAAGGCGTCCACGTCAACAATAATAAATTATAAGGAATTATAAGAGCTATGTACTCAAGAAATGTTACTTTCTGGAGAGCCAAGCAGTTGAACGCATGATACTTCCCTACAGAATTCTTTGTATGGTCTCAAATACAAAAATGGATCTTATGTTCACTCGACTGTCCGTTGTATCCCTAAGTGCCTAAGTGCGTTGTGCACGATGTTAACGAATACGGAAGAATAATGCAAAATGTAAATCATCTTCAACTTCTCAAATTTACTACATCTTTCCTCATCGTCACGCGGGATAACACTCTAGCAGAAACCTTTCTCATGGGAGTACGATGCTGTCTCTCCCTGGACAGGCTTTCTCTTACACGGTCTAACCTTCTCCTCAACTCTCCTTACACTAATTTATTAAAACTTCATCCAAACAAAATCACATTCATCCTCAGGGCATTCATTCTAGAACCGGTCTCCCTTCCCCGCCCTTCCTTATATACAAATGAACCCACCCATTCAGCTTCACCTACTTCTCATAACAAGATACCAAATTCTCTCTCGCTCTCTCTGTAAAACTGTTGTGGTTACTTACTTCCCTGCATGTTACATCACCTATTATATACTGTCTATCAAGAGTGAGCTTCATTCATTTTATTAGCTTATCTTACCACAAACCGAAACCTAACTTATAACATTTAAACAATCTCTTAGTGTAACAGTCCCGCCGCAGCATCAAGTTTCCCTATCTGAATGAATCTATAGAAAGCGTATGGTCTATTTATTATTCTATCTTTTCTGAACAAAAGGTGCAAAAGCCAGTCCAAACTACGCAGAATAGTAAAACCCTTTTCTCGGCTTCGTTTTACTGCATGGGATTCAACTCGTGTAGCTCGCTCTCTCTCTCTCTCTCTCTCTCTCTCTCTCTCTCTCTCTCACCCCGGCCCAACATCGTTTACTTCTTTATTTACATTTCAGCTAGTCTATTTTCATTAAAAGAAAAACAAGGAAAAGATAACAGATGATACTTCTTTGAGCTCGTTGAAAGCTTCATTTCTGCAACTAAAGTTTTGTTTTCTGAGAGAATCTAACGGATATTCCTTATAGTAAATTGCTATGCTTAGGAAGGACATACTCAGTTGGGTGAAAAATTTCCCAGCTTCAGCTTTATTCAAACTGAGCCTTATTTCTTCTAGTGATTTGTTCCCCATTATTATGCATGCTTTTCTTTTAGAAAAAGTTTTCTCTAATCTAACACTTTCCTCGCTGTTTTCTTGAGTCATTAAAACGTTATTAGAAATCCACATGTTCCTTAGATATTCTCCTTGTTACAAAAATGTCATCACAGAAGATGAAGATGGACTGGCCAATTAATATAGCTAAGGCTTCCATCATCCCCACTTGAAATGGCCTCGCACATTCTGTAATGCGAGCAAGGGACATCAAAGTGCCGATTCACAAGACCTGTTTGGGATCAGACATTCGTTCAGTCTTCTGTTTTGTCCCCGTCAGATTCAATGACAAGGTATGTCATCTTGAACCCCTCCTGCTGGTCAGCTAATATAGAATTTTCCTTTGCATGTTTCACTCTTTCTATAAGAGAGAAGGTTGTTAAGGGTGTAACGCTAAAAAGCTTTCGGTATCTTGTAACAGTGACATTTAAGATCTTTTGAAATTATTCTTCCTTAAGTTACACGTTCTTTACCCTTTAATGATTCTCAACCTTTTGGGCAGCT